>NC_079200.1:7079422-7151922 GCF_029499605.1 Hyla sarda | reverse complement strand
AAATGGACAGAGGTGTCAGTAGAGAGCACTGTGCTCATGATGTCAGAAGAGAGCTCTGTGTTCCAAAATGAAAAGAATTTCCTCTGTAGTATTCAGCAGCTAATAAGTACTGGAAGGATTAAGATTTTTTTTTATTGAAGTAATTTACAAATCTGTTTCACTTTCTGGCACCAGTTGATTTAAAAAAAAAAAAAAAAAAAAAAAAAATGATTTCCAGTGGAGTACCCCTTTAACAGCTTCAGGAACCTGCTCAAGAATTAACCATTTCATATATATATTAGTTTTCCACCAGAGTACCCCTTTAAATGGACACCGGGTGCAGCAGCAAAGGTCCCCAGCGGCAGGACCCCTGCGATCAGACAAAGGATAGGGGAAAGAGTACTCTACTATTTAAGACTTATTCTCTAAGATAAGTGTCTGATAGCGGGGGTCCCGATGCATGGAGGTGTGTCGGTATTTTTTCCATGCACTCTCTACGGGAGTGCCTGAGATACACAAGCACTGTACTCTGGTATCTCCGGCGCTCCCATAGACAGTTCATGGAGCGCGTGCGTCCGCACGCGCTCCATGAACCGTCTATGGGAGTGCCGAAGATGCCGAGACCCCCGCCGAGACCCCGCACGTCTCAGAGGTTGGAATCCCCACCCCCAAGCTTTTAGACACTTCTTAGGGAACAACGTTGCTCCACGCACAATGAGAGACGAGGACCTGTAGTTGAGCTGAAGGAAGGGTAAGCCGGTGCCAGACTTCATTGGCGGAAAAACAGAAAGGATCAGGCAGATGAAATCAAAACATGTCCGATCCTTCTCCCCCAACCGCTGGCCGATCCTGGCAAAAATCACTGGACTCATCCATTTTTACCGGGAAATAGTGCAAACCACAAGACTGCTCGGACTTTGTAAGCCACCAAAAAGGTGCTTCATGTGGGGCTATACATCGGGGGGATTCCCCGTGATGAGGGGAGACTAGGCCTATAACCTGCTACAAAATGGCGCATGGAAGTCTACAGGAATCCGATTACTGCGCCATAGAAATAAGGTTGTACAGGGACAATATGGCCACCTGCATGGACCCACAAACTCCGCTTCATTCATGGCGTATAAAGCAGAAGCTGTTGTGGTGTAAGGGTAGGGTCACACGTAACGGATCTGCAGCGTATTTTACGCTGCAGATCTGCCTGTGACCTGACAGTGTGCATCCAGCTGTTGCCACCCCGCTCCCTGGCCTGCTTGCATTGACAATCTGCCGCTCCAAGCAGCCACACAGGGGCCTGCGATGTCTGAGTACAGTGCGCACGTGCGCGGTTGGTCACATGCGCACTGTACTGACTGGTAGGCCCCCGTGTGGCTGCTCAGAGCGGCAGATTGTCGCTGCAAGTGGGCCAGGGAGCGGGGTGGCAACAGCTGGAGCCTCAGCATGGGTCGGGTCACCGGCAGACCTGTAGCGTAAATGATCCAAACCTACTTCCTGTGTAGAGGAAGAGTGTGGTGCAGTTGCCCATAGCAACCAGATAGCTGCTTTCATTCTCTCTCAAGGATGGAATTGGTTGCTATGGGCAACTGTACCACTTGTCCTCTGCACAGGATTTGATAAATCTTCCCCATATCATGGCTTTTCTGACATTTTATTGGCTGAAATCTGGTGGAAAATTTTGCGCACAGACAACTTCGGCAAACAGGACTGTGAAATGCAGGGTTTCATTTTTGACTTTGCAGCAGACGAGATTAACTGCGTCTTTTTAAAAAGGTGCAAAAATATTGGAAAAAACGTAAAAATAAATAAATAAAATGAAATGCAAATTCATACCACCTCTGCCCTGGCTTAGAAAAAGGACATACTGCAGCAGGTTCGGAGGAGATTTTTAGTTTGTGCAAAATTTATCAGAGTCTTACACCATTTTGATAAATATGGCGCAATAAAAGCCAACCCCCACCCAAAAAATAAAAAATAAAAGGCTATGAAGCGGCGGCTCACAGACACATCGATAAATCTCCCCCATTATGTCCCAATTCAAATAGCAAATTTTCTACAAAAACATAAGACCTGCCTTTAAATTTGCCGAATCCCATTGAACTCATTGGGGCTTTGAATTTCAGAGGAATTGTGTTTTCCGCACACAGAAATTCCATCAAAGTTCTGCAGGAAGATTTGCAGAACGGAATTTGAGCGTAATAGAAGAATTTCCACCAAGTGAACAAAGCTTTAAAAGGGGTACTCCACTGGAAAACTTTTAATTTTTTAATTTTTTTTTAAATTAACTGGTGCCAGAAAGTTACAGATTTGTAAATTACCTCCATTAAAAAATCTTAATCCTTCCAGTACTTATGAGCTCCTGTATGCTCCACAGGAAGTTCTTTCCTTTTTGAATTTCCTTTCTGTCTGACCACAGTGCTCTCTGCTGACACCTCTGTCCATATCAGGAACTGTCCAGAGCAGGAGAGGATTGCTATGGGGGGGGGGATTTGCTCCTACTCTGGACAGTTCCTAAAATGGACAGAGGTGTCAGCAGAGAGCACTGATCGGACAGAAAGGAAATTCAAAAAGAAAAAACTACCTGTGGAGCATACAGCAGCTGGTAAGTACTGGAAGGATACTGGCCAGCGTTCGGAACATTTTAGTTCCGAACGCTGTGCACCAGCTGCAGGGGTCTCCCATGCCCCATCGTAACATCACGCCCGCCATCTCAATGCAAGTCTACGCGTGCACACCACTTAGTTCCGAACGCTGTGTGCACGCGCTGCGGGGGTTGGCCGTGCCCCCTTGTGATGTCACAACCCGCCCCCTCAATGCTGCCGCCATGTCCCCTCCCATTGACTTGCATTGAGGGGGCGGGTTGTGACATCACAAGGGGGCACGGCCAACTGAAGCAGCGCGTGCAAGACAGCGTTCGGAACTAAATGTTCGAAACACTGGCCAGTAGAGTACCCCTTTAATGCCCGTTCGCACTATGAAATCTCCGCCCAAAGACTTAATGGGCAGCGGGCGCCAGTAGAATGAGCTGGCGCTAGGACTGCTCGGAAAAGCGTCTCCATAGACGGCAATGCGTTTCCGAACGTATTTTGACAAAAGTATGAATTCCACAGAACAGAGGCTGCTCGCGCCATAATTTTCCACACACCGGAATTCCGCTAGCAAAATACGTAGTGTGAATGCGCCCTAAGAGACTGCCGCCATGTTTAGGATTCATGGGCCAAGTGCCCTGTGAGATGCCCCAAAAACACCAGCAGTGTAAATCTCTCACACCCGCCCAATGTCTAGACCTGTTTGGTTTTGACACATTTGTCTCCCCTGAAGCCGCCGTCATCTGCTCTACGAGTTTCCCGCCACAGCCCATGCCGGTTTCCGTGTCAGGTGCGTGGGCGAGCGTCCTCCAACCTGTCCTGTACTCGCTTTCCCACATCTAGAAGACGCTCCCATACAAGTGTCTGCATCACGTTACAAGCCTGAGAAACCCCTCCAGCAGATCACAATTAAATCACCCGGCACGTCTTTCCTGCTGCTCCAGACGCTAAGGGGGGTGGTATACAGCTAGAGCAGGGCAACCGCTCATCTCCAGAAACTGAACCCACTTTTTCCATGATTTGTGTCTGATTTTTCAGTTTGGTAAAAAAAAAAAGCGGGGGGGGGGGGGGGGGGGGGGGGGGAATTTGGAAAATATTTGGCAGAACTATTAAAATCACATTACTTATACAGAAAAAAAACAAAGATTTTTTGTCCCATTAGATTCCAGAAAAAAAAAAAAAATAGAAAAACATCAAAAAGTCAATTTTAAGCAAGTCCCGATATTTGTTCTTGCTGGCTCCTTGATTCAAAACAAATCCTCAAAAGGATGAAGGGATTGAGCAGAGATGTTGCCCATAGCAACCAGTTTTTAGAGGCCTTAAAAATTAAAGCTGGAATCAGATTGGTTGCTATGGGCAACTGCTCCGCTGCACCAGGCTTGATAAAATCTCCAGTTTTTGGGTGGATCTGCCATTTATTTCTCCCATCTTCAAGCCATGATGTAAGCACACAGGAGGAGATCGGCCATGACGCTGCTAGCGCACAGGAGGAGGAGGAGGAGGAGGAGGAGGAGGAGGAGGAGATCGGCCATGACGCTGCTAGCGCACAGGAGGAGGAGGAGGAGGAGGAGGAGGAGGAGGAGGAGATCGGCCACGACGCTGCTAGCGCACAGGAGGAGGAGGAGATCGGCCATGACGCTGCTAGCGCACAGGAGGAGAAGGAGGAGATCGGCCATGACGCTGCTAGCGCATAGGAGGAGGGGGGGGGGGGAGGAGGAGGAGATCGTCCATGATGCTGCTAGCGCACAGGAGGAGGAGGAGATCGGCCATGACGCTGCTAGCGCATAGGAGGAGGAGGGGGGAGGAGGAGGAGGAGGAGATCGTCCATGATGCTGCTAGTGCACAGGAGGAGGAGGAGGAGATTGGCCATGACGCTGCTAGCGCACAGGAGGAGGAGATCGGCCATGACGCTGCTAGCGCACAGGAGGAGGAGATCGGCCATGACGCTGCTAGCGCACAGGAGGAGGAGGAGATCGGCCATGACGCTGCTAGCGCACAGGAGGAGGAGGAGGAGGAGATCGGCCATGACGCTGCTAGCGCACAGGAGGGGGAGGGAGGAGGAGGAGATCGGCCATGACGCTGCTAGCGCACAGGAGGGGGAGGGAGGAGGAGGAGATCGGCCATGACGCTGCTAGCGCACAGGAGGAGGAGGGAGGAGATCGGCCACGACGCTGCTAGCGCACAGGAGGAGGGAGGAGATCGGCCACGACGCTGCTAGCGCACAGGAGGAGAAGGAGATCGGCCACGACGCTGCTAGCGCACAGGAGGAGGAGGAGATCGGCCATGACGCTGCTAGCGCATAGGAGGGGGGAGGAGGAGGAGGAGATCAGCCATGACGCTGCTAGCGCACAGGAGGAGGAGGAGATCGGCCATGACGCTGCTAGCGCACAGGAGGAGAAGGAGATCGGCTATGACGCTGCTAGCGCACAGGAGGAGGAGGAGATCGGCCATGACGCTGCTAGCGCATAGGAGGGGGGAGGAGGAGATCAGCCATGACGCTGCTAGCGCACAGGAGGAGGAGGAGATCGGCCATGACGCTGCTAGCGCACAGGAGGAGGAGGGAGGAGATCGGCCATGACGCTGCTAGCGCACAGGAGGAGGAGGAGATCGGCCATGACGCTGCTAGCGCACAGGAGGAGGAGATCGGCCATGACGCTGCTAGCGCACAGGAGGAGGAGATCGGCCATGACGCTGCTAGCGCACAGGAGGAGGAGGAGGGGGGAGGAGGAGATCGGCCATGACGCTGCTAGCGCACAGGAGGAGGAGGAGGGAGGAGATCAGCCATGACGCTGCTAGCGCACAGGAGGAGGAGAGAGGAGATCGGCCATGACGCTGCTAGCGCACAGGAGGAGGAGAGAGGAGATCGGCCATGACGCTGCTAGCGCACAGGAGGAGGAGGGGGGAGGAGGAGATCGGCCATGACGCTGCTAGCGCACAGGAGGAGGGAGGAGGAGGAGATCGGCCATGACACTGCTAGCGCACAGGAGGAGGGAGGAGGAGGAGATTGGCCATGACGCTGCTAGCGCACAGGAGGAGGGAGGAGGAGGAGATCGGCCATGACACTGCTAGCGCACAGGAGGAGGGAGGAGGAGAAGATCGGCCATGACACTGCTAGCGCACAGGAGGAGGGAGGAGGAGGAGATTGGCCATGACGCTGCTAGCGCACAGGAGGAGGGAGGAGGAGGAGATTGGCCATGACGCTGCTAGCGCACAGGAGGAGGAGGGAAGAGGAGGAGATCGGCCATGACGCTGCTAGCGCACAGGAGGAGGAGGAGGAGGAGGAGGAGATCGGCCATGACGCTGCTAGCGCACAGGAGGAGGAGTTCGGCCATGACGCTGCTAGCGCACAGAAGGAGGAGGAGGAGGAGATCAGCCATGATGCAAGCGCACAGGATGGAGGAGAAGGCTGCAGCTTCTCACATCATAAACTTGACCCTTTAACTCATTTAAAGCCCTGCAGCCCATAGATAAGGACGCGCCGGGCGCTGACACGTTAACCCCCGCACTGCCTGATGGTGTACGACATTCCAGGGTGTGTGCGGTGTCATATACTCAACCATGACAACTAAACAACAGTAAATTCTTCAGCAGGTCCAAGCACAGCAGCCATAATGTGGACCCCTTAAGTGACATCACTCCCCAAAGGGTTCAGGGGTGGCCATATGACAAATGTGATTAATGGGGGCCCGATCATGGGGGTCCCACTATTGTGATCCCGTGATCTTCAGAACGAAGCCGTCTCTTACCTCAGAGAGCTCCGGCCTTCACAAACTGGCCTTAAGGGTCACTCCGGAGAGCAATATGGCTAAAAAGTTCGGAGCCGGGAAGAGAACCACCCCGTTCTGGAGATCGGAGGGTCCAAGCAATCGGACCCCCCAGCGATCAGACACTTGTTCCCTAATCTGTGGATAGGGGGATACATTTTGCATAACTGGATGACCAGTACAAAAAGGTAAATGGGCTTATACATGATTATAAAAAAAAAATTAGCAGCGCCACCCCTGTCCTCAGGTCTTGTGTGGTATTGCAGCTCTATTGAAGTGAATGGAGCATGGTTGTAAGACCACACACAACTTGCTGAAAGGCATGGTGCTGTTTTTTTTCTATAAGAGATAAGAGGGAAGCCTTGATTTACTTTTCAGGGACAGTGTGAATCCTAAGGAGGAGGCAGACAGGCTAACATCTTGATGTAGTTTTGGCTGGAAAACACTGTCCTAACCTCTAAATCAGTGTTTTTTCAAGCAGTGTGCCTCCAACTCTTGCAAAACTACAACTCCCAGCATGCCTGACTGACCAAGTGCATCACAGCAGCTTATTGACAGCATATCAGGAACAACAGCACCTACCAAGATATGGTAAGTACCATTTTGATCACCCTCACTCGCACTAACAGTATCAGCAGGTTAGGTGGCACCACTATCAATTTCCCTTTAAGGCAGTGTTTCCCAACCAGGGTGCCTCAAGCTGTTGCAAAACTACAACTCCCAGCATGCCCAGACAAAAAGGAGGCTAAGATAAGAGGAAAGCCTTGATTTACCTTTCAGGAACTGTGTGGATCCTCTGGAGAAGGCAGACAGGCCTTTTGCTGGCCAAGCATGCTAAAAGTTGTAGTTCAGCCAACATCTGGATGTGGCCTAAGTCAGTGTTTTTTCAAGCAGTGTGCCTCCAGCTGTTGCAAAACTTTAACTCCCAGCATGACTGGACAGCCGACTGCAGCTGAGAGGATAGGAAAGCCAGGATTTACCTTTCAGGGACAGTGTGGATCCTCTCTCCAGAGGAGGTAGATAGGCCTTCGGCTGTCGGGGCATGCTGGGAGTTGCAGTTTTGCAACAGCTGGAAGCACCCTGGTTGGGAAACACATATGGGCTCAGTCTAAGGTTGCGCCAATGTATACGCGGTGTGAACGCGGCCTTAGACAAAATAAAAGGAAATAAGAAGGTCATATTACCGGAGGGCGCCCGAGGGTCGGCTTCTGTGTCACACATCCTGGGCCGGGCCCCTGCGGGGTGGTGAAGAGCATCAGCTCAGCCTCGCTCAGGCCGGAGCCCACGGGTCCCTCCCCGGGGACGTCTGGAGTGGATATAATGACAATCTGCTGCTTGGCCACATGGATGGCGCTCCCGGCCTCCCAGATGGTCCCCAGACCTCCGTCAACGCAGCCATAGGTGACCCCAAAGTCCTGGGACATGATCAGAGGGTTGGTCCCTCAGCTTCCCATGTCTGCCAGTAAATCCTTACATCGGGGGGCCCAAGAATTGACGTCCAGTTCAAAAATACTCTTATAATAAAAGGGGGCGCAAGACGTTCATAGAGAATTATAAAAAACGGATCCTATAGAAGGCCTGAAGGTACGGGAGGATGGGCGGCACGAGGATGGTCTGTGCAGGTACGGGAGGATGGGCGGCACGAGGATGGTCTGTGCAGGTACGGGAGGATGGGCGGCACGAGGATGGTCTGTACCGGTACGGGAGGATGGGCGGCACGAGGATGGTCTGTACCGGTACGGGAGGATGGGCGGCACGAGGATGGTCTGTACCGGTACGGGAGGATGGGCGGCACGAGGATGGTCTGTGCAGGTACGGGAGGATGGGCGGCACGAGGATGGTCTGTACCGGTACGGGAGGATGGGCGGCACGAGGATGGTCTGTACCGGTACGGGAGGATGGGCGGCACGAGGATGGTCTGTACCGGTACGGGAGGATGGGTCCGCGTGGCCCAATAGTGGTTACTGGGGGTCACTCCGTTTGGCCCAATGAACTAGGGTGGTCACTCCGCTCGGCCCAATGGGGGGGGGGGGGGGGTCACTCCGTTCAGTCCAATGGGATGGGGTGGTCACTCAGCTTGGCCCAATGGGGGTGGGGTTCACAGCTTAGTCCAATGGGGGTTGGTCACTCTGCTCGGCCCAATGGGGGTTGCTGGGGGGTCACTCCACTTGGTCCAATGGGGTGGGAGTGGGGGGGTTGACAGCTTAGTCCAATGGGGGGTTGGTCTCTCCGCTTGGCCCAATGGGGGTGGGAGTGGGGGGGGGGGGTTGACAGCTTAGGCCAATGGCGGTTGGTCACTCCGCTCGTCCCAATGGGGGATTGGTCACTCCGTTTGGCCCAATGGGGGTTTCTGAGGGGTCACTCCGCTGGTCCCAATGGGGGGGGGTTGACTTAGCTGCGTCCAATGGGGGTCACTAGGTTACTCCCTTCGGCCCAATGGGGGCTACACCAATCCAAAGTTCACAGTCGCTTCAACATCAACCAAGGGTCCCGGGTGGGAAATAGTTTAAGGTAACCATGCCAACGATTCCTGATCTCCAGAGGTGACACCCGGGATGTTGTCGCCCCCTTCAAGATAATGGAGAATTACACTGCAGGTAGATCAGGTTGCTTGTACCAATAACGCTGCCAGATACTATAGCGCAGTACAATGGAACACTAGTCTGAGCCCATTCAGTCAGACCTGCTGCAAATGACTAAAAGACATGGAAAAGTCCGTAAATATCCAATATAGACAAGGAGACTGCAGAACTCCAAGGGCTAAAATTCACACAGTGCGATCCGCCTGGGAAAAAACGCATCCAATCCGCCTTTGTTGTTGCGGTTCCTGCGCTCCTAGGCCAGGTCCCTGCGGGCGCCCGGACACATCAGCACCCGGTCAGACTGGTGGAGGCGGCCATGGAGGGTCCGGGCGGAGATCGGTCGGTGGCCGGTACTGCCGCTCCTGGTCCCGGGGTCTCTATTGTTGTCGCCCCCCAGCTGATCCCCGGATCTCCCAGCTCTCACTCATTTGCGCGCCAATTCCTTTTTTGCCGCGAAACTTCAGCCTGCGTCACCGGCCACTTCCTATTGGTTGGCGAGGAGCGAGAAGACGCGTCTGATTGGCTGATAGGGCGCACCAGGTGGGCGGGAGGCAAAGGAGCGCTGTGATTGACGTGACAGGAAACCAATCGGGTAACAGAACGGAGCAAAACAAGGGCAGTGATTGGTCAGGAGCGGTGACGATGGGCGGAGTTATATGTCCTGACAGGAAAATAAAGCGGATGAATGGGCAGCGGGGTCGTCTGCCTCACAGAAGCGGAAACAAAGTGACATAATAAGATACAATAACGTAAAAAGATATAGTAACATAAACAAAAAGAAAATAATATAACAAAAGATACAGTAACACAATATACAATCAAATAAAAAGATTCCATAACAATCACATACAGTAACAATAACATAAGCAGAAAAACTAACATACAAAAGATACAATAACAAAGAAAATACAGTACTATCACAGAAAATCATGAGAATAAATTAAACAGAAAAAATATAATAACATAAAAAGATACAATAACAAAGAAAATACAGTACTATCATAGAAAATGATGAGAATAAATTAAACAGAAAAAATACAATAACATAAAAAGATACAATAACAAAGAAAATACAGTACTATCACAGAAAATCATGAGAATAAATTAAACAGAAAAAATATAATAACATAAAAAGATACAATAACAAAGAAAATACAGTACTATAATAGAAAATGATGAGAATAAATTAAACAGAAAAAATACAATAACATAAAAAGATACAGTAGCATAAACAAAAAGAAAATAACAACAAAAGATACAGTAACAAAATATGCAATAACAATAAGATTCAATAACAATCAGATACAGTAACAATAACATAATCAGAAAAACTAACATAAAAAATATACAATAACATAAACAAAAAGAAAATACAGTACTATAAAATGATAAGAATAAAATAGAAAAAAACACAATAACAAAAAGATAAAATAACAAACAAAATATACTATATCATAAAAAGATACAATAATATAAGAAAGGTACAACAACATAAACAAAAATACTATAACACAACAAAAATACTACAGTAGAATCTCCCAATAGCGGACACTCATGGGGAATAAAAAAGTGTCCCCTATTAAAGGGGTATTCCGGGCAAAAACATCTTTTCCATTTCGTCCCTCGGCGGCACACAAAGGGTTAACATCCTCTTTTCTCCTACTGGACGGAAGATATTATATCCAATTAGTTAACAATTAAATCATTAACCAATTGTGATCCAGGATAGACCCCCCCCCCCATCCCATAAATGACCCACAGACACGTGTTTTTCCTTCTGTCCTGCGGACATTATGATACGTGTTCGATCCTGTCCCCGTTGGGGTTCCTGCTGGCTCTGCCTGGGAGTCCTCCGGCTTCCAGCATGTCCCGGGACCCATGTTCGTCTCCCAGCTGGGAGAAAACAGGGGGGGGGGGGGGGGCGGCGTTTATTGCGGTGTGGGCGGAAGGCATTTTGTATCGGGGTGCCTCTGACTTACCGCAGTATTCCGCTGCCCGTATCCCTTGCCTCTTCTTTTGAGGGGTGCTTTGGCTGCGGCTTCCGGGTTTGCGTCCAGCAGGAGTGGTGCACAGGGGCGCATGCGCGGCCCGACGTACGTCCGGAGTCCTGTGTTTGAGACACCGGAAGCCTTCAATAAGGTATGGGGTATGTTTCTCTAGGCTCCGCACATCTTGTTTCTCCACCTCCGCTTCCGGTCCTCTTGTATTTAGCCCGCCAAGTAGTGCCCCACGGTCCAGCCTCTGCCTGGTGCGCGTCCCGCCGGTTTTCAGGTAGGTCCGTCTGAGTTGTCCTCGCATGACTCTTTTTGTTGACCTGGAAACGCCTTTTTATTTCTATGACTGCATAAGGGATCCCATTGTAGTATTGTGTTTCCTATTAGGGAATCATTCCTTGTTATACAAAGTCTCTATGGCTTCAGTTCCTGTGGGACGGGCTCTTCGAATCTGGGAGCTAACCAGGGATCTTCAGGATGGAGAATCTAGAGATGACATTCTACAAGATCTACCCAAATTGAAATTAGCAGCCGATTTTTTAGCTGATTTTCCTTTGGATGTGATTGTCACGATGCCGGCTGGCAGGTAGTGGACCCTCTGTGCCAGAGAGGGATTGGCGTGGACCGTGCTAGTGGACCGGTTCTAAGCCACTACTGGTTTTCACCAGAGCCCGCCGCAAAGCGGGATGGTCTTGCTGCGGCGGTAGTGACCAGGTCGTATCCACTAGCAACGGCTCACCTCTCTGGCTGCTGAAGATAGGCGCGGTACAAGGGAGTAGGCAGAAGCAAGGTCGGACGTAGCAGAAGGTCGGGGCAGGCAGCAAGGATCGTAGTCAGGGGCAACGGCAGAAGGTCTGGAAACACAGGCAAGGAACACACAAGGAAACGCTTTCACTGGCACTAAGGCAACAAGATCCGGCAAGGGAGTGCAGGGGAAGTGAGGTGATATAGGGAAGTGCACAGGTGAACACACTAATTGGAACCACTGCGCCAATCAGCGGCGCAGTGGCCCTTTAAATCGCAGAGACCCGGCGCGCGCGCGCCCTAGGGAGCGGGGCCGCGCGCGCCGGGACAGAACAGACGGGGAGCGAGTCAGGTAGGGGAGCCGGGGTGCGCATCGCGAGCGGGCGCTACCCGCATCGCGAATCGCATCCCGGCTGGCAGCAGGATCGCAGCGCCCCGGGTCAGAGGACGTGACCGGAGCGCTGCAGCGGAGGGAGTGAAGCGAGCGCTCCGGGGAGGAGCGGGGACCCGGAGCGCTCGGCGTAACAGTACCCCCCCCCTTGGGTCTCCCCCTCTTCTTGGAGCCTGAGAACCTGAGGAGCAGACTTTTGTCAAGGATGTTGTCCTCAGGTTCCCAGGATCTCTCTTCAGGACCACAACCCTCCCAGTCTACTAAAAAAAAATTTTTCCCTCTGACCTTTTTGGCAGCCAAAATTTCCTTGACCGAGAAGACGTCCGAGGAGCCGGAAACAGGAGTGGGAGGAACAGATTTGGGAGAAAAACGGTTGAGGATGAGTGGTTTGAGAAGAGAGACGTGAAAGGCATTAGGGATACGAAGAGAAGGAGGAAGAAGAAGTTTATAAGAGACAGGATTAATTTGACACAAAATTTTGAAAGGACCAAGATAGCGTGGTCCCAACTTGTAGCTAGGGACACGGAAGCGGACATATTTAGCGGAGAGCCATACCTTGTCTCCAGGGGAAAAAACGGGGGGAGCTCTTCTTTTCTTATCCGCGAACCTCTTCATGCGTGAAGAAGCCTGTAAGAGAGAATTTTGGGTCTCTCTCCATATAATGGAAAGGTCACGAGAAATTTCATCCACAGCGGGCAGACCAGAGGGCAAGGGGGTAGGGAGGGGGGGAAGAGGGTGACGGCCGTACACCACGAAAAATGGGGATTTGGAGGAAGATTCAGAGACCCTGAAGTTATACGAAAATTCGGCCCATGGAAGGAGATCTGCCCAGTCATCCTGGCGGGAGGAAACAAAATGTCGCAAATAATCACCCAGGATCTGGTTAATTCTTTCTACTTGTCCATTGGACTGGGGATGATATGCAGAGGAAAAATTTAATTTAATCTTGAGTTGTTTACAGAGAGCCCTCCAGAATTTAGACACGAATTGGACCCCTCTATCCGAGACAATCTGCGTAGGCAACCCGTGAAGACGAAAAATGTGTAAAAAAAATTGTTTAGCCAACTGAGGCGCAGAAGGAAGACCAGGAAGAGGGATGAAATGTGCCATTTTGGAGAATCGATCAACGACCACCCAAATAACGGTGTTGCCACGGGAAGGGGGTAAATCAGTAATAAAATCCATACCAATCAGAGACCAAGGCTGTTCGGGGACAGGCAGAGGATGAAGAAAACCAGCGGGCTTCTGGCGAGGAGTCTTATCCCGGGCACAGATAGTGCAGGCTCGCACAAAGTCCCCAACATCCGTCTCCAGAGTCGGCCACCAATAGAAGCGAGAGATGAGTTGCACAGATTTCTTGATGCCCGCATGACCTGCGAGATGGGAGGAGTGACCCCATTTGAGGATTCCGAGGCGTTGGCGTGGAGAAACAAAGGTCTTTCCTGGAGGAGTTTGCCTGATGGAGGCAGGAGAAGTGGAGATCAGGCAGTCAGGTGGAATGATGTGTTGCGGAGGGAGATCAACTTCTGAGGCATCCGAGGAACGAGAGAGAGCATCGGCCCTAATGTTCTTATCGGCAGGACGAAAGTGAATCTCAAAATTAAATCGGGCAAAGAACAGAGACCACCGGGCCTGGCGAGGATTCAGCCGTTGGGCCGACTGGAGGTAGGAGAGGTTCTTGTGGTCGGTGTAGATAATAACAGGAAATCTTGATCCCTCCAGCAGATGCCTCCATTCCTCAAGTGCTAATTTAATGGCTAGAAGCTCTCGATCCCCGATGGAGTAGTTCCTCTCCGCTGGAGAGAAGGTCCTAGAGAAAAAACCACAAGTGACAGCATGCCCGGAAGGATTTTTTTGTAGAAGAACAGCTCCAGCTCCTACTGAGGAGGCATCAACCTCCAATAGGAAGGGTTTGGAAGGGTCAGGTCTGGAGAGCACGGGAGCCGAAGAAAAGGCAGACTTGAGTCGTTTAAAGGAGTCTTCTGCTTGAGGAGGCCAGGACTTGGGATCAGCATTTTTCTTGGTTAAAGCCACGATAGGAGCCACAATGGTAGAAAAATGTGGAATAAATTGCCTGTAATAATTGGCGAACCCCAAAAAGCGTTGGATAGCACGGAGTCCGGAGGGGCGTGGCCAATTTAAGACGGCAGAGAGTTTGTCTGGATCCATCTGTAGTCCCTGGCCAGAGACCAAATATCCTAGAAAAGGAAGAGATTGGCATTCAAACAGACATTTCTCAATTTTGGCATAGAGTTGGTTGTCACGAAGTCTCTGAAGAACCATACGGACATGCTGGCGGTGTTCTTCTAGATTGGCAGAAAAAATTAGGATATCGTCCAGATATACCACAACACAGGAGTATAACAGATCACGAAAAATTTCATTGACAAAGTCTTGGAAGACGGCAGGGGCATTGCACAGTCCAAAGGGCATGACCAGATACTCAAAGTGTCCATCTCTGGTGTTAAATGCCGTTTTCCACTCGTCCCCCTCTCTGATGCGGATGAGGTTATAGGCGCCTCTTAAGTCCAATTTAGTGAAGATGTGGGCACCTTGGAGGCGATCAAAGAGTTCAGAGATGAGGGGTAAGGGGTAGCGGTTCTTAACCGTGATTTTATTAAGACCGCGGTAGTCAATGCAAGGACGTAGGGAGCCATCTTTTTTGGACACAAAGAAAAATCCGGCTCCGGCAGGAGAGGAGGATTTACGGATAAAGCCCTTTTTTAGATTCTCCTGGACGTATTCGGACATGGCAAGAGTCTCTGGGGCAGAGAGAGGATAAATTCTGCCCCGGGGTGGAGTAGTACCCGGGAGGAGGGCGATAGGGCAATCATAAGGCCTGTGAGGAGGTAGAGTCTCAGCTTGTTTTTTGCAGAAAACATCCGCGAAGTCCATATAGGCCTTAGGGAGACCGGTTACTGGAGGAACCACAGAGTTACGGCAAGGGTTACTGGGAACCGGTTTTAGACAGTTCTTGGAACAAGAGGACCCCCAACTCTTGATCTCCCCAGTGGACCAATCCAGGGTTGGGGAATGAAGTTGAAGCCAGGGAAGTCCAAGGAGAATCTCCGAGGTGCAATTGGGGAGGACCAAAAGTTCAATCCTCTCATGATGAGACCCGATGCTCATAAGAAGGGGCTCCGTGCGGAAACGTATGGTACAGTCCAATCTTTCATTATTTACACAATTGATGTAGAGGGGTCTGGCGAGACTGGTCACTGGGATGTTGAACCTGTTGACGAGAGAGGCCAAAATAAAATTTCCTGCAGATCCAGAGTCCAAGAAGGCCACTGTAGAGAAGGAGAAGGCAGAGGCAGACATCCGCACAGGCACAGTAAGACGTGGAGAAGCAGAGTAGACATCAAGGACTGTCTCACCTTTGTGCGGAGTCAGCGTACGTCTTTCCAGGCGGGGAGGACGGATAGGACAATCCCTCAGGAAGTGTTCGGTACTAGCACAGTACAGGCAGAGGTTCTCCATACGGCGTCGTGTCCTCTCTTGAGGTGTCAGGCGAGACCGGTCGACCTGCATAGCCTCCACGGCGGGAGGCACAGGAACAGATTGCAGGGGACCAGAGGAGAGAGGAGCCGAGGAGACGAAACGCCTCGTGCGAACAGAGTCCATATCTTGGCGGAGTTCCTGACGCCTTTCAGAAAAACGCATGTCAATGCGAGTGGCTAGGTGAATAAGTTCATGTAGATTAGCAGGAATTTCTCGTGCGGCCAGAACATCTTTAATGTTGCTGGATAGGCCTTTTTTGAAGGTCGCGCAGAGGGCCTCATTATTCCAGGACAATTCTGAAGCAAGTGTACGGAATTGTACGGCATACTCGCCAACGGAAGAATTACCCTGGACCAGGTTCAACAGGGCAGTCTCAGCAGAAGAGGCTCGGGCAGGTTCCTCAAAGACACTTCGGATTTCCGAGAAGAAGGAGTGTACAGAGGCAGTGACGGGGTCATTGCGGTCCCAGAGCGGTGTGGCCCATGACAGGGCTTTTCCGGACAGAAGACTGACTACGAAAGCCACCTTAGACCTTTCAGTGGGAAACAGGTCCGACATCATCTCCAGATGCAGGGAACATTGGGAAAGAAAGCCACGGCAAAACTTAGAGTCCCCATCAAATTTATCCGGCAAGGATAAGCGTATCCCAGGAGCGGCCACTCGCTGCGGAGGAGGTGCAGGAGCTGGCGGAGGAGATGACTGCTGAAGCTGTGGTAGCAACTGTTGTAGCATAACGGTCAGTTGAGACAGCTGTTGGCCTTGTTGCGCTATCTGTTGTGACTGCTGGGCGACCACCGTGGTGAGGTCAGCGACAACTGGCAGAGGAACTTCAGCGGGATCCATGGCCGGATCTACTGTCACGATGCCGGCTGGCAGGTAGTGGACCCTCTGTGCCAGAGAGGGATTGGCGTGGACCGTGCTAGTGGACCGGTTCTAAGCCACTACTGGTTTTCACCAGAGCCCGCCGCAAAGCGGGATGGTCTTGCTGCGGCGGTAGTGACCAGGTCGTATCCACTAGCAACGGCTCACCTCTCTGGCTGCTGAAGATAGGCGCGGTACAAGGGAGTAGGCAGAAGCAAGGTCGGACGTAGCAGAAGGTCGGGGCAGGCAGCAAGGATCGTAGTCAGGGGCAACGGCAGAAGGTCTGGAAACACAGGCAAGGAACACACAAGGAACGCTTTCACTGGCACTAAGGCAACAAGATCCGGCAAGGGAGTGCAGGGGAAGTGAGGTGATATAGGGAAGTGCACAGGTGAACACACTAATTGGAACCACTGCGCCAATCAGCGGCGCAGTGGCCCTTTAAATCGCAGAGACCCGGCGCGCGCGCGCCCTAGGGAGCGGGGCCGCGCGCGCCGGGACAGAACAGACGGGGAGCGAGTCAGGTAGGGGAGCCGGGGTGCGCATCGCGAGCGGGCGCTACCCGCATCGCGAATCGCATCCCGGCTGGCAGCAGGATCGCAGCGCCCCGGGTCAGAGGACGTGACCGGAGCGCTGCAGCGGAGGGAGTGAAGCGAGCGCTCCGGGGAGGAGCGGGGACCCGGAGCGCTCGGCGTAACAGTGATGCGGATTAATTCCAAGATTTTAGCCAGTTCCACTGCGGCTAGAAGGTTGCTCTGGTTGAAGGAATGGTCGGGTGATGTCCCTGCTAAGAACCATTTTTGTTCATTATCTTTTGAAGGTCAGGAACTTTTTGTCTCTCAGTTAAACCCAATACTTGAGGGTATGAGTAATAAAAAAAGACGTATTTTTTTCTTCCCCTTCTAAGAAGCCTAAATTTCACTCCAGAAGGAGACAGTTCAGATCCTCTCCTCCACATAGAAGGTACAATGCTCAGAGAGGAAGACAGAGGCGTCAATCTCGCCCACAGTCCAGCCCCAAGGTGGGGAGAAGGGGAAGGGTTTTTGACGCCAACTACTGTTTGCCCCGAGTAGGCGCCAGACTCTTCCATTTTGCCTCTCGATGGTTAGAAACATCATCAGACTCGTGGGTAAACTCAATAATGACAAGAGCCTATGCTCTGGAGTTGTCAAAGATCCCTCCAAACAAGTTTTTTGTGAACAGACAAGATCCTCATGTTCTTCCTTTGATTTCAGATTTTCTTCAGAAGGGAGCATTGGAACCGGTCCAAGCCTCTCAAAGAGGTTTTGGCGTATACTCCAGGATTTTCGCGGTCCCCAAGAAAGGCGGGTCCTGGAGACTTTTCATAGACCTTACGTTTCTGAACAACTACATCATCAAGAAACGTTTCAAAATGGAAACGATCAGGTCAGTTCTATCGCTTCTGGAAGAAGGCGACCAGATGGCTACAATCGATATGAAAGACGCCTATCTTCACATCCCGATTATCATTCCCCATCGGAGATTTCTCAGGTTAGCGGTGTTAATGAACCAGGAAGTTCATCACTTCCAATTTTCTTGTCTCCCGTTCGGGCTGTCATCTGCTCCCCGAGTATTCACAAAAGTGACTGTTGTGCTGGCCGCCCACCTGCGTCTGCAAGGTGTGAACCTAATTCCTTATCTGGACGACTGGCTAATCCTAGCCCACTTGAAGGAAGCCCTAATTCCTCATCTGCATCTGACCATCTCCGTGCTACAGGACCACGGATTCCTGCTTAATTTCCAGAAATCTCATCTCACTCCAACCTTGCAGGGGAGGTTTCTTGGATTCAGGATCGGTGGCAATGAAGTTGTTCCTCTCAGAAGACAGGCTTTTCAAGTTGAAGACGGAGGTAAATGGTCTGTTGAATTCTGGAGAGTTGTCGGTTCAATCTGCTATGAGTGTTTTGGGCTTAATGACGTCTGCTTTAGATGCAGTGTCTTGGGGAAGGGCTCACAGGAGACCCCTTCAACATGACATTTAGAACCAGTGGAACAGGAGACCCTGGGGCTTATACAGGCTCACGTCCCTGTCTGGTTTTACCAGGCGGGACCTGGCCTGGTGGTTGCGAATCTAGGGTTTGAATGGGTGCAGGGCACATGGAGTAAGTCAGAGGCGTCTCTGTCTTCCAATCGTAGAGAGCTCAGAGCGGTACGTCTAGCCTTAACCCATTTTTCTTCTCTGTTACAGGGCTATCGAGTCCTGATTCAGTCAAACAACCTCCCGTCGGTTTTTTATCTGAACAAGCAGGGAGGAACAAGATCCTCTCAGATGATGGAAGAATGTTGCCCCCTAATGATCTGGACGGAAGAACATCTGGCGGACCTTCATGCCGTCCACATCCGAGGCTCTCTCAATCTTCAGGCGGATTTTCTGAGCAGGAAGAGTTTCAACCCGGCAGAATGGAGTCTCAACCCAGATGTTTTCCTTCAACTGGTCGAGAGGTTTGGCCAACCAGACATGGATGTTATGGCCACAAGAACAAACCGGAAACTTCCTGTTTTTTGCTCCATCTATCGCAAAGACCTCCCGGACCATCTAGACGGACTCTCGTTTCCCTGGAGCAACAGATTCTTGTATGCATTTCCTCCATTTCCCCTCATTCCACGGATGCTCTTGAAAATCAAAGAGGAACATGCCAAGGTTCTTGCAGTCCTTCCGTTTTGGCCCCGGAGGGCTTGGTTCCAACTCGTGTGGAGACTTTCGAGAGGTTGTCTTTGGGAGTTGCCTCTTCATCCCGACTTGCTTCTTCAAGAGGGGCTTTGTCATCCAGCTTTACACAAGTTGAGGCTGACGGCCTGGCTACTGAGAGGATGATGCTGAGTTCTCAAGGTTTCTCAGAAGAAGTCATCAATCTTCTGGCCGCTTCAAGAAAACCTTCTACACTAAAGGTTTATTTAAGAGTTATGAAACTTTTCAGCTCATGGTGCATTTCTCACATGGTGGACTCTCCTTCTTTGTCCCAAGTCCTGGAGTTTCTGAAAAATGGCTTCGATAAGGGCCTGAAGCCAAATACATTGAGGGTGCATTTTTCAGCCATTAATATTTTTTTTTACCAAGGATCCTTTTCTAACAGCGCTTTGGTCTCCAGGTTCTTTAAAGCAATATCTTCCCTTAGACCATCTGTATCTCCTCCAGTCCCCCAATGGGATTTGCCTTTGGTCCTTCAAATTCTCAAATTTCACCCCTTCGAGCCTATTCAAGATGCGGATTTAAAGCTTCTTTCCTGGAAAACCCTCTTTTTAGTGGCCATTACCTTGGCTAAAAGGGTTTCTGAACTTCAGGCAATATCCATTCAGCATCCATACATGAAAATTTTAGAGGATTGCTTGGTTTTTCGCCTGAACCCTTCTTTCAGACCTAAAGTGTGTTCGGAGTTTAATCTCAACCAAGAAATCTTCTTACCTTACTTCTATCCCAATCCTGAAGATGATCAGCGAGCTTCTCTCCATACCCTTGATGTTAAGAGATCAGTTCTCTCCTATATTGACAGAACCAAAGACTTTAGAAATTCTGATGCTTTGTTCCTGCAGTTCACAGGTCCAAACAAGGGTAAACCAGCATCCAAAGCTTCACTGGCTCGTTGGATTAAAAGTACAATTTCTATCTGCTATAACATTCATGGAGAAGAATGCCCAATTGGAGTTCGGCTCATTCCACCAGATCGGTCTCCACTTCCTGGGCAAGTCTCGCTCAAGTCTCCTTGGATCTCATTTGTCGAGCTGCAACATGGGCGTCTCCAGAAACCTTTATCAACCACTACCAGCTGAATCTCACAGCTGGCAGGGAGGCGTCCTTTGGCAGACATGTGCTGGATATGGCTTCGTCTTTACCCCCCCCCCCTTTAATTTACTGCTTTTTATATCCCTTTGTGTGCCGCCAAGGGACGAAATGGAAGATTAAAATTTACTTACCAAAATGTTTTCTTTCCATGAGTCCCGAGGCGGCACAGCTACCCTCCCTATAAAATATATTTTTGCTGCATACTAACACGTTTGTTTCTGTTCCTGTGGGTCATTTATGGGATGGGGGGGGGGGGTCTATCCTGGATCACAATTGGTTAATGATTTAATTGTTAACTAATTGGATATAATATCTTCTGTCCAGTAGGAGAAAAGAGGATGTTAACCCTTTGTGTGCCGCCTCGGGACTCATGGAAAGAAAACATTTCGGTAAGTAAATTTTAACCCTCCCCTATCCAAAGGATAGGGGATAAGATGTCTGATCACAGGGCGTGACGGCCTCGGGGTTTCCAGAACTGGGGAAGTGACGTCACGCAACGTCCCCTCCATTCATGTCTATAGGAGAGGGCGTGAAGTCACTGTCACGATCCCGGCTGGTAGGAGGTGGATTCTCTGTGCCAGAGAGGGATTGGCGAGGACCGTGCTAGTGGACCGGTTCTAAGTCACTACTGGTTTTCACCAGAGCCCGCCGCAAAGCGGGATGGTCTTGCTGCGGCGGTAGTGACCAGGTCGTATCCACTAGCAACGGCTCAACCTCTCTGACTGCTGAAGATAGGCGCGGTACAAGGGAGTAGACAAGAGCAAGGTCGGACGTAGCAGAAGGTCGGGGCAGGCAGCAAGGATCGTAGTCAGGGGCAACGGCAGGAGGTCTGGAACACAGGCTAGGAACACACAAGGAAACGCTTTCACTGGCACAATGGCAACAAGATCCGGCGAGGGAGTGCAGGGGAAGTGAGGTATACATAGGGAGTGCACAGGTGAACACACTAATTGGAACCACTGCGCCAATCAGCGGCACAGTGGCCCTTTAAATCGCAGAGACCCGGCGCGCGCGCGCCCTAGGGAGCGGGGCCGCGCGCGCCGGGACAGGACAGACGGAGAGCGAGTCAGGTACGGGAGCCGGGGTGCGCATCGCGAGCGGGCGCCACCCGCATCGCGAATCGCATCCCGGCTGGAGGCGGTACCGCAGCGCACCCGGTCAGTGGATCTGACCGGGGCGCTGCAGTAACGAGGAAGAGGCGAGCGCTCCGGGGAGGAACGGGGACCCGGAGCGCTCGGCGTAACAGTACCCCCCCCCCTTGGGTCTCCCCCTCTTCTTGGGGCCAAAGAACCTGAGGACCAAAAACTCAATTTTTCCGTGATGAGATCCGAGGCACATTAGGAGGGGTTCCGTGCGGTAACGCACGGCACAGTCCAATCTTTCATTGTTAACACAATTGATGTAGAGGGGTCTGGCGAGACTGGTCACAGGGACGTTGAACCTGTTGATAAGAGAGGCCAAAAAAAAATTTCCTGCAGATCCGGAATCCAAGAAGGCCATAGTAGAGAAGGAGAAGGTAGAGGCAGATATCCGCACAGGCACAGTAAGGCGTGGAGAAGCAGAGTTGACATCAAGAACTGTGTCACTTTTGTGCGGAGTCAGCGTACGTCTTTCCAGGCGGGGAGGACGGATAGGACAATCCTTCAGGAAGTGTTCGGTACCGGCATAGTACAGGCAAAGATTCTCCATGCGGCGTCGTGTCCTCTCTTGAGGTGTCAAGCGAGACCGGTCAACTTGCATAGCCTCCACGGCGGGAGGCACAGGAATGGATTGCAGAGGACCAGAGGAGAGAGGAGCCGGGGAGAAAAAACGCCTCGTGCGAACAAAGTCCATATCCAGGCGGAGCTCCAGACGCCATCCGGAAAAACGCATGTCAATGCGAGTGGCTAGATGAATGAGTTCATGTAGGTTAGCAGGAGTTTCTCGTGCGGCCAGAACATCTTTAATGTTGCTGGATAGGCCTTTTTTAAAGGTCGCTCAGAGAGCCTCACTATTCCAGGACAACTCGGAAGCAAGAGCACGGAACTGAATGGCGTACTCGCCAACGGAAGAAACACCCTGGGCCAGGTTCAGCAGGGCAGTCTCGGCAGAAGAAGCTGCGGCGGACTCCTCGAAGACACCACGGACCTCAGCGAAGAAGGACTGGACTGTGGCTGTGGCAGGATCATTGCGGTCCCAGAGTGGTGTGGCCCCAGACAAGGCCTTTCCAGAAAGGAGACCACGGCAGAGTCTAGAGTCCTCATCAAATTTGTCCGGCAGGGACAAGCAGGGGTTAGGAGCGGCCGGTTGCTGCGGAGGATTTGCAGGAGCCGGCGGAGGAGATGGTTGTTGCAGCTGCTGTGTCTGTGACTGGAGTTGCAGTGTCACGGTGGTCAAGTATGCCAGCTGGTGATTACGTTGGGCAATCTGTCGGGCTTGCTGGGCGACCACCGTGGTGAGGTCGGCGACAACTGGCAGAGGAACTTCAGCGGAATCCATGGCGCCGGATCTACTGTCACGATCCCGGCTGGTAGGAGGTGGATTCTCTGTGCCAGAGAGGGATTGGCGAGGACCGTGCTAGTGGACCGGTTCTAAGTCACTACTGGTTTTCACCAGAGCCCGCCGCAAAGCGGGATGGTCTTGCTGCGGCGGTAGTGACCAGGTCGTATCCACTAGCAACGGCTCAACCTCTCTGACTGCTGAAGATAGGCGCGGTACAAGGGAGTAGACAAAGGCAAGGTCGGACGTAGCAGAAGGTCGGGGCAGGCAGCAAGGATCGTAGTCAGGGGCAACGGCAGGAGGTCTGGAACACGGGCTAGGAACAAACAAGGGAACGCTTTCACTAGGCACAAGGGCAACAAGATCCGGCGAGGGAGTGCAGGGGAAGTGAGGAATAAATAGGGAGTGCACAGGTGAACACACTAATTGGAACCACTGCGCCAATCAGCGGCGCAGTGGCCCTTTAAATCGCAGAGACCCGGCGCGCGCGCGCCCTAGGGAGCGGGGCCGCGCGCGCCGGGACAGGACAGACGGAGAGCGAGTCAGGTACGGGAGCCGGGGTGCGCATCGCGAGCGGGCGCCACCCGCATCGCGAATCGCATCCCGGCTGGAGGCGGTACCGCAGCGCACCCGGTCAGTGGATCTGACCGGGGCGCTGCAGTAACGAGGAAGAGGCGAGCGCTCCGGGGAGGAACGGGGACCCGGAGCGCTCGGCGTAACAGTCACATCCCCAGTCCCGGAAACCCAGAGGTTTCCGAAACTGGAGACACAGCCCCGGAAACCCAGAGGTTTCCGAAACTGGAGACACAGCGCCCAGCAGTGGGTCCCCCCACGATCAGACATCTTATCCCCTATCCTTTGGATAGGGGATAAAATGTTTTTTTCCCCGGAATACCCCATTAAACTCCTCCAGTGGATTCTTGGAGAGAATCGTGTAGGTGGATCTGTCCTCTAGCAATGCCATTCCCTTACGTCCTAACCAGTGGCACAGATGGGGTATTCCGCCCCCCGTGGACTGGTTAGGACCGGTGGAAATTTTATTGACAACCTATAAATGAATGTTTTAGACCCTCCCACTCCCCCTATAAATAGGGGGAAAGAGCCCCACCCCCTTGTGTTCTGGTGACTGGTGGGGGGGGAGGGTCCGGTCTATTTGCTATCAGGACCCCCCCTTCTTTTATATTGACATCCTGGCCTATAGTTTTAGCCCCCCTTTTTTCTTTCTACCTGCCATTGGGCTTTTTCTCTTTTTGCTAGCGGCTCCTGTCCGCATCTCCGAGCGTGTATGTGTAACAGCGGCGTCTCTCGCTTCGGCCGTAACTTCCTGCTTCCTGTAGCGCGTTCTGTGCGCCGGGGAGCAAGCGGGTCGGAGGTGGTGGTGTTTGACGTCACTTGTGGCCCCTCGGCCGTTCATACTATAACTTTTTTGTTCTTATAAGTTTCTGAGTTCAGAGGTAGAGGTTTTAACCCCTTCCTCTGTTATATCCTTGGGCATAGAATGTTTATTTACTTTGCTTGATAGGAGACCTTTTTTTATTACTCCTTCCCCTAGTGGGAGGAGTTTAGGGCCCAAATTACCTGAGCCCTATTCAAGGTTGCTCAGTTTGGTCTGGCGGCCTCCTTGAGCGGTAGTGTCTGTTGCCAACCTACTTTCCTTGGATTGCTATTTAAGCTTTTGCTGCCTATAGCCTTAGTATTGGTTTTGCAACTTTGCCCTTCTTGTTCTGTTTTTCTTGGTAAAGCTCTTTCTGGATTAACATATTTTCTCCTTCCTCTGCTACCCAGAGCATGTCGTCTGCTGACGGTTCCCGTGAGGCAACTGCTTAGAAGTCCTCCAAAAGGAAGCACTTACAGTGTCATGACTGTCAGGCATTGTTGGAGGACAGTTACCAATTTTCCCGCTGCCCTTCATGTCATGATAGATACCAGGTCCCGCAGGAACCTACGATCCAAGACATGGTTGTCTGGGTTAAGGATTTCGTGTCCTCCAATATGAATATGATGGGAGTCTCCATTGACGAGCTGAAGCAGATGGTGTCCGCGAGCAAGCGATCAAGACCAGCTTCGCCACCAAGATTCATGGAGGAGTCAGGAGAAGCAGCACGTGAGGACTCCCAGTCCTCATCATCTGAGGAAGAAGATACATTTCAGTATTTTATCTTCCTGGAGAAGACTCAGCGGCTGCTAAAGTCTATCAGGTCGGGGGACCATGATACCGACGGGGGTGAAGCCTCTACATCTGCCTCTAAGGGGCCTAGGGCCTTTAAAGCAGATGAGTCCCTGCTGTCTTTAATGAAGACAGAATGGAAGAAACCGGAAAAGGGTCCCGTGCTAACCAAGCGCTTTAAAAGCATGTTCCTTATTCAGGAAGACAGGTATCTTCCTGGGGACCTGTGCCCAAGGTGGATTTGGCCATCTCCAAATTATCCAAACAGACCTTGGTACCCTCTGATGATGGCTCTAGCCTCCAAGATGCCATGGACCGTAAGGCTGATTGCGCTTTAAGGCGCTCCTACTCCTCCGCCTCGGCATCCGCCTCTGTGGCGATAGCCTTTTCTGAGGTGGCTAAGTTTCTGAGAAATAGATTTTCTCAAATTCAGTCTGACCTAGACCAGGGGGTCTCTAGGGATAAAATTTTGGCCTCTTGTAAGACGGCTAGTCTAGCCGTCGACTTCCTCTGTGATGCCGCCCCTCAACAGCTTAAGTTGGCCGCTAAGACTATGGCCCTTTCCTCTGCGAGGCGTCACCCCTTATGGTTAAAGCCTTGGAGGTCTGATACCTCCTCTAAGCACACTTTGTGTGCCATGACATACGAGCCTGACATTCTTTTCGGGACCGAGCTCGACCGCATTATGGAAGGACTGTCTGACCAGAAAGGGAAATCCCTTCCTCAGCAGTCATATCGCTGCCGAGGTAAAAGGTATGGAGCCAGATCTGGCTCCCAAGCCAAACCCCAAAAAGATTGGGGGTCCCAAAACCAAAGGGGCGGTAGACGCCCCAGGGGTTCAAAGGCGCCCTGACTACGGGCCTCCTCAAGGCTCTTGGATAACGGCCAGTGCTCCCACACTATCTCCACTCCCTTACCCTTCTATTCCTGTAGGTGGACGTCTCCACCATTTTCTAGACTCTTGGAGGACCCATATCCAAGATCCCTGGGTCCTTCAGATTATTTCAGAAGGGTACAAGGTGGATCTGGAGGATACTCCTCCAGACAAATTTGTAAGAACCAGACTTCTACCTTGCAACAAACAAAGGATTTTGGAAGCCTATTGTTACGCCGAGCGCTCCGGGTCCCTGCTCCTCCCCGGAGCGCTCGCAGCGTCCTCTCATTGGCAGCGCCCCGGTCAGACCTGCTGACCGGGTGCGCTGCGATATTACTCCCAGCCGGGATGCGATACGCGACGCGGGATGCGCCCGCTCGCGATGCGCATCCCGGCCCCCGTACCTGACCCGTTCCCCGTCTGTGTTGTCCCGGCGCGCGCGCCGTGTCTCTGCAATTTAAAGGGCCACTGCGCCACTGATTGGCGCAGCAGGTCTAATCAGTATTCTCATCTGTGCACTCCCTACTTATACCTCACTTCCCCTGCACTCCCTCGCCGGATCTTGTTGCCCTTGTGCCTAGTGAAAGCGTTCCCTTGTGTGTTCCTAGCCTGTGTTCCAGACCTCCTGCCGTTGCCCCTGACTACGATCCTTGCTGCCTGCCCTGACCTTCTGCTACGTCCGACCTTGCTCTTGTCTACTCCCTTGTACCGCGCTTATCTCAGCAGTCAGAGAGGTTGAGCCGTTGCCGGTGGATACAACCTGGTTGCTACCGCCGCTGCAAGACCATCCCGCTTTGCGGCGGGCTCTGGTGAATACCAGTAGCAACTTAGAACCGGTCCACCGACACGGTCCACGCCAATCCCTCTCTGGCACAGAGGATCCACCTCCAGCCAGTCGAATCGTGACAGTAGATCCGGCCTTGGATCCCGCTGAGGTCCCGCTGCCAGTTGTCGCCAACCTCACCACGGTGGTCGCCCAGCAGTTGCAACAGATAGCGCAACAAGGCCACCAGCTGTCTCAACTGACCGTGATGCTACAGCAGCTATTACCACAGCTTCAGCAATCATCTCCTCCGCCAGCTCCTGCACCTCCTCCACAGCGAGTGGCCGCTTCCAGCCTCCGATTATCCTTGCCGGATAAATTTGATGGGGACTCTTTTTGCCGTGGTTTTCTTTCGCAATGTTCCCTGCATTTGGAGATGATGTCGAACCAGTTTCCAACTGAAAGGTCTAAGGTGGCTTTCATAGTCAGCCTTCTGTCTGGGAAAGCTCTGTCATGGGCCACACCGCTCTGGGACCGCAATGACCCTGTCACTGCCTCTGTACACTCTATCTTCACGGAGATCCGAAGTGTCTTTGAGGAACCTGCCCGAGCCTCTTCTGCTGAGACTGCCCTGCTGAACCTGGTCCAGGGTAATTCTTCTGTTGGCAAGTACGCCATCCAATTCCGTACTCTCGCCTCCGAATTGTCCTGGAATAACGAGGCCCTCTGCGCGACCTTTAAAAAAGGCCTATTCAGTAACATTAAAGATGTGCTGGCCGCACGAGAAATTCCTGCTAACCTGCATGAACTTATTCATCTTGCCACCCGCATTGACATGCGTTTTTCCGAAAGGCGTCAGGAGCTCCCCCAGGATATGGACTTTGTTCGCACGAGGCGTTTTCTCTCCCCGGCTCCTCTCTCCTCTGGTCCACTGCAATCCGTTCCTGTTCCTCCCGCCGTGGAGGCTATGCAAGATGACTGGTCTCGCTTGACACCTCAAGAGAGGACACGACGCCGCATGGAGAATCTGTGCCTGTACTGTGCCGGTACCGAACATTTCTTGAAGGATTGTCCTATCCGTCCTCCCCGCCTGGAAAGACGTACGCTGACTCCGCACAAAGGTGAGACAGTTCTTGATGTCAACTCTGCTTCTCCACGTCTTACTGTGCCTGTGCGGATATCTGCCTCTACCTTCTCCTTCTCAGCTGTGGCCTTCTTGGATTCCGGATCTGCAGGAAATTTTATTTTGGCCTCTCTCATCAACAGGTTCAACATCCCAGTGACCAGTCTCGCCAGACCCCTCTACATCAACTCTGTTAACAATGAAAGATTGGACTGTACCGTGCGTTACCGCACGGAACCCCTCCTAATGTGCATCGGACCCCATCACGAAAAAATTGAATTTTTGGTCCTCTCTAACTGCACTTCAGAAATTCTTCTTGGATTACCATGGCTTCAATGCCATTCCCCAACCCTTGATTGGACCACAGGGGAAATCAAGAACTGGGGTACTTCTTGTCACAAGGACTGTCTTAAACCGGCTCCCAGTACTCACAATCGAGACCCTGTTGTTCCCCCGGTATCTGGTCTTCCTAAGGCCTACCTGGACTTTGCGGATGTTTTTTGCAAAAAACAAGCAGAGACTTTACCTCCTCACAGGCCTTATGACTGTCCTATTGACCTCCTCCCGGGTACTACTCCACCCCGGGGCAGAATCTATCCTCTGTCTGCTCCAGAGACTCTAGCCATGTCGGAGTACATCCAGGAGAATTTAAAAAAGGGGTTTATCCGCAAATCCTCCTCTCCTGCCGGAGCTGGATTTTTTTTTGTCTCCAAAAAAGATGGCTCCCTACGTCCTTGCATTGATTACCGCGGACTTAATAAAATCACAGTAAAAAACCGCTACCCCTTACCTCTTATCTCGGAACTCTTTGATCGCCTACGAGGCGCCAACATCTTTACCAAACTGGACTTAAGAGGTGCTTATAATCTCATCCGCATCAGGGAGGGGGACGAATGGAAAACTGCATTTAACACCAGAGATGGACACTTTGAGTATCTGGTCATGCCCTTTGGCCTGTGCAACGCCCCTGCCGTCTTCCAAGACTTTGTTAATTAAATTTTTCGTGGTGTACGGCCGTCACCCTCTTCCCCCCCTCCCTACTCCCTTGCCCTCTGGTTTGCCCGCTGTGGATGAAGTGACTCGAGATCTTTCCACCATATGGAAAGAGACCCAAAATTCTCTCTTACAGGCTTCATCCCGGATGAAAAAATTTGCTGATAAAAAAAGAAGAACTCCCCCCATTTTTGCTCCCGGAGATAAGGTATGGCTCTGGCTCTCCGCTAAATATGTCCGCTTTCGTGTCCCCAGTTATAAACTGGGACCACGCTATCTTGGTCCTTTCAAAATCTTGTGCCACATCAACCCTGTCTCTTACAAACTCCTTCTTCCTCCTTCTCTCCGTATTCCCAGTGCCTTCCATGTCTCTCTCCTTAAACCACTCATCCTTAACCGCTTCTCTCCCAAAGTTGTTTCTCCCACTCCTGTTTCCGGTTCGTCTGACGTCTTCTTGGTGAAGGAGATTCTGGCCTCCAAGACTGTCAGAGGGAAAAGATTCTTCTTGGTTGACTGGGAGAACTGTGGCCCAGAGGAGAGATCCTGGGAACCTGAGGACAACATCCTAGACAAAAGTCTTATCCTCAGGTTCTCAGGCTCCAAGAAGAGGGAGAGACCCAAGGGGGGGGGTACTGTTACGCCGAGCGCTCCGGTCCCTGCTCCTCCCCGGAGCGCTCGCAGCGTCCTCTCATTCGCAGCGCCCCGGTCAGACCTGCTGACCGGGTGCGCTGCGATATTACTCCCAGCCGGGATGCGATTTGCGACGCGGGATGCACCCGCTCGCGATGCGCATCCCGGCCCCCGTACCTGACCCGTTCCCCGTCTGTGTTGTTCCGGCGCGCGCGGCCCCGCTCCTTAAGGCGCACGCGCGCCGGGTCTCTGCAGTTTAAAGGGCCACTGCGCCACTGATTGGCGCAGCAGGCCTAATCAGTATTCTCACCTGTGCACTCCCTACTTATACCTCACTTCCCCTGCACTCCCTCGCCGGATCTTGTTGCCATTGTGCCAGTGAAAGCGTTTCCTTGTGTGTTCCTAGCCTGTGTTCCAGACCTCCTGCCGTTGCCCCTGACTACGATCCTTGCTGCCTTCCCTGACCTTCTGCTACGTCCGACCTTGCTCTTGTCTACTCCATTGTACCGCGCTTATCTCAGCAGTCAGAGAGGTTGAGCCGTTGCTGGTGGATACGACCTGGTTGCTACCGCCGCTGCAAGACCATCCCGCTTTGCGGCGGGCTCTGGTGAATACCAGTAGTGACTTAGAACCGATCCACTAGCACGGTCCACGCCAATCCCTCTCTGGCACAGAGGATCCACCTCCTGCCAGCCGAATCGTGACACCTATATTCTGGAATATCTCCAGATAGGTGCCTTGGAGGAAGTTCCCTCCCAAGAGCAGGGGGCAGGCATCTATTCTCCAGTGTTTCTGGTTCCCAAAGTCACAGGAGATTTGACGATGATCATAGACTTCAGGTTCTTCAACCTGTCTATCAGACAGAAGCGTTTCCGAATGGGAACAATTCAGTCAGTCATCAATCTTCTTATGCCAGGGGACTTCCTGGCAACCTTGGACCTCAAGGATGCTTATCTTCATATCCCCATCCATCCTGGGTCCAGAAGATTCTTAAGGATCGCTGTTCAAATTCAGGGAGTTTTAAGACACTATCAGTTTGTCGCCCTCCCATTTGGGATCTCTTCGACACCTCATACCTTTACCAAGGTAGTAGTTTCTGTGGTAGCCGGGCTAAGGCTTCAGGGACTGTGTATAGTCCCTTACCTAGACGACTGGCTTCTCAAAGCATCCTCCCATGCGATCCTTTCCCAACATATTCAGACCGCTGTGTCCTTTCTCCATCAACTAGGCTGGATAATCAATTGGAACAAATCCAATCTCCAACCAGCCACATCCGTGACTATTCATCTAACTCCCGAAAGGAAGCTACGAGCACAGGACACAGCCCAATCTCTCTTAGTTCGCCCCATCCCTGCTTGGGATTTATCGGTCGTGCTCAGGGGGTTATCATCTTCCCGCTTTGAGCCTTTAGAGGAGTTGGATTAAAAATTCCTTACACTTAAGGTTACCTTTTTGTTGGCCATCACTTCTGCAAAACGAGTCGGAGAACTCCAGGCCTTTTCTGCCTTTGAGCCTTATATTCAATTCCTCCCGGATCGGGTTCTTCTTAAGTTTTTGCCCACTTTTATTCCTCAAGTGCCAACATTTACTAATATCAACCAGGTTATTCCTCTTCCTGTGTTAGCTCCGCCCCACTCCTCAGAAGATTCAAGAGGCCTTCGTACCCTCGACCTGTCGAGATGTCTCAGGATCTACCTGGATCGATCCAAGGAATTCCGTAAGGATGAAAACCTTCTTATTCTTTCTTCTAGTGCTCGTAAGGGACACAGGGCTTCCAAACCAACTATCAGTCGCTGGATTAAATCGCTGAAGCCATTCGGGAGTCTCATGTTTCCCAGGGTCTGGAGCCCCCTGAATTTGTTAAAGCCCCCTCTACTAGAGCAGTAGCTACCTCTTTTGCAGAAAGAAGCTCGACCAAATATTAAGTTCAGGGTGCCAATAATATTGTCCAGCCCATTTTTGGAGTTTGGTGACATTGGCCCTCATTTACTATTGCAAACCTGACATGTTTTGTCGGGTTGTGCGCCAGATTCTGTCTGCGCCATATTTTTTGCCCAAATTGAAAAAACCCCCAACTAACTCTCCATTTGGCTGAGAAAACCCAAAAAAGGGGCGTGGTCACCAGGAAAAGGGGGTGTGGACTTTGAAAAAGGGCGTGTTCCTGACATTTTCCCAAAAACCCAACATATTTACTAAGGTTTCCACATTAAATGTGGTGGATTTGAGCTGAGGAAAAACCCGACAGATCAGAGCAGGTGTAAAAAAAAAGCAAAATGTAGGGAAAGTGGAAAATGTAGGGAAACCTTAGTAAATACCGTGGAAAATAAATTGTAGGGAATTAAAACTCAAAAAGAAACCTACACAACACTCTTAGTAAATGAGGCCATTATGTCCAATTTGCTTTTTTTCCTCCTTTTTTGGGTTAGTTCCAATACACACAAAGGGAATAAACATGTGTATAGCAAAACCTGTGTTACTGCAATATATATATATATATATATACAGAGGAGAGGAGATCTATATATATATACACAAAGGGAATAAACATGTGTATAACAAAACCTGTGTTACTGCAATATATATATACAGAGGAGATCTATATATATATATATATACACAAAGGGGGGCATTTACTAATCTTTTACTATGTAGTCTGTTTTTTACCCTGTTTTTTTCTACTTCATTTTTGACTATGTGCGACAAATTTACTAAATTGTTGCACGGCATTAATAAATTTGGCACACATAGGCAAAAGTGGGAAATTTACTTCATGTAGTAGAAAAAATAGTCTGTTCCTTTTTCCTGCTGTCTGAATAGGTTTAGCTGCTGGTTTCCTTCTGGATCTTTTGTTTTTGAGTTTTTTTTTAGCTTTTTCACCACATCTAAATAATTCAATAACTACAATGGTCCCTCAAGTTACAATATTAATTGGTTCCAGGAAAACCATTGTAAGTTGAAACCATTGTATGTTGAGACCATAACTCTATGGAAACAGGGTAATTGGTTCTAAAGGCACCAAAATGTCATCCAAAAATAGGAAAAAGTGACAAAGAAAAATAAGTAGATAACTGATATAGATAAAGCAAATCCTTACATATAAAAGTAATAAAGATCTGCTGGGAGCTGTAAATCACTGTCTATGTCAGTGTTTCCCAAGCAGGGAGCCTCCAGCTGTTGCAAAACTATAACTCCCAGCATGCCTGGACAGCCAAAGGCTGTCCGGGCATGCTGGGAGTTGTAGTTTTGCAAAAAATGGGGCCACCCTGCTTGGCAAACACTGGTCTATGTAGAGGACAGGAGCTTCTTCAGGGGTCCTGTACAGTACAGGCAATGTCCAAAACAAGTAATGGAGTTGCCCTCACCTGGTGTCCAAAAGAGCAGCTAACCCTGATACAGGTAAAGTGTACAGAACATGTAATACCAGTCAGTGCATACACTTCAGTAATACAGGGGTTTTACCAGTGAATGCCCATTTTGATTGGTTGGTTCTTCCAGCCATTGACACGTTTTACAGATCTGGACTGTCTGTAGCATTGTATGTTGAGTCTGGTTTCAACTTACGATGGTCCAGAAAAGACCATTGTATGTTGAAACTATTGTATGTTGAGGCCATTGTAAGTTGAGGGATCACTGTAAATTGTAGTCATGGCTCAGAAGTGGTAAACGGCGTTTAGTGTGTGTGTGTGTGTTTATTACATTTTTTTAACACAGTTTTTTTCTCCCTAAATGTACTTACACTTTTTTTTTTTTTGGTTACTTCTTCTACAGATCTGTGTATGCTGTGGACTCCTTCGGATTCGGTGGACTACTTCGATGACCAGCGTTTTTCTTTGCTTGATGTTAATAAAATGGTTAACGAGGGCTTGTGGGGGAGTGTTTTTTGTAATAAATTTTTTTTAAAACCTGTTGTGTTTTATTTTTATTTTACTTTACTAGACAGGCTTAGTAGTGGAAGCTGTCTTATAGACTGAGTCCATTACTAAGCCGGGCTTAGCGTTAGCCACAAAAACAGCTAGCGCTAACCCCCAATTATTACCCCGGTACCCAACACACAGGGGTGCCGGGAAGAGCCGGTACCAACAGGCCCGGAGCGTCAAAAATGGCGCTCCTGGGCCTAGGCGGTAACAGGCTGGCGTTATTTAGGTTGGGGAGGGCCAGTAACAATGGTCCTCGCCCACCCTGGTAACGTCAGGCTGTTACTGTTTGGTTGGTATTTGGTTGAGAATAAAAATAGGGGGACCCTATGCGTTTTTTAAATATATTTAATTATTTATTTAAAAAAAAAAACACATAGGGTCCCCCCTATTTTCATTCTCAGCCAAATACCAACCAAACAGTAACAGCCTGACGTTCCCAGGGTGGGCGAGGACCATTGTTACTGGCCCTCCCCAGCCTAAATAACGCCAGCCTGTTACCGCCTAGGCCCAGGAGCGCCATTTTTGACGCTCCAGGCCTGTTGGTACCGGCTCTTCCCGGCACCCCTGTGGCGTTGGGTACCGGGGTAATAATAGGGGGTTAGCGCTAGCTGTTTTTGTGGCTAGCGCTAAGCCCAGGTTAGTAATGGACTCTGTCTATAAGACAGCTTCCACTACTAAGCCTGTCTAGTAAAGTAAGAAAAAAACACAACAGGTTTTAAAAAATTTTTATTACAAAAAACACTCCCCCACAAGCCCTCGTTAACCATTTTATTAAAATCAAACAAAGAAAAACGCTGGTCATCGAAGTAGTCCACCGAATCCGAAGGAGTCCACAGGATAAACGGATCTGAAATGAGAAGAAAACAAAAAAAATGGTTTAGTACATTTATTATCACCTGCTCACACATCTCCCGCCCCGCACGACTACAACTGCCAGCATGCCCTTACAGTAAGGACATGCTGGGAGTTGTAGTTGTGTGGTGCAGGAGATGTGTGAGCAGGTGATAATAAATGTGACAAGCTTGTCCCCTGCCCCCAGCTGCAGGACTACAACTCCCAGCATGCCCTTACAGTAAGGTGGGGCGGAGGCCGGGCACAGTGTTTCCCAACCTGGGAGTTGTAGTTTTGCAACATCTGGAGGCAACCTGGCTGGGAAACACTGGCCTAAAACAGTGTTTCCCAACCAGGGTGCCTCCAGAAGTTGCAAAACTACAAGTCCCAGCATGCCTGGACAGTCAAAGGCTGTCTAGGCATGCTGGGAGTTGTAGTTTTGCAACATCTGGAGGCAACCTGGCTGGGAAACACTGGCCTAAAACAGTGTTTCCCAACCAGGGTGCCTCCAGATGTTGCAAAACTACAAGTCCCAGCATGCCTGGACAGTCAAAGGCTGTCTAGGCATGCTGGGAGTTGTAGTTTTGCAACATCTGGAGGCAACCTGGCTGGGAAACACTGGCCTAAAACAGTGTTTCCCAACCAGGGTGCCTCCAGATGTTGCAAAACTACAAGTCCCAGCATGCCTGGACAGTCAAAGGCTGTCCAGGCATGCTGGGAGTTGTAGTCTTGCAACAACTGGAGGCACCCTGGTTGGGAAGCCTGCGCAACTTACCGGCTTCCGTAGGATCCAGCGCTGCACGACACTGCCGCGCGACACTGCCGCGCGACACTGCCGCGCGACGATCTCCGACAGCGATCGTCGCTGGAGCCTCGGAAGGGTAAGTGAACCTCTTCGCCGGTCCCCTTCAGCTGTTTAGTTTTGCAACAGCTGGAGGACTACAGTTTACAGACCACAAACCAGGGGTCTGCAAACTGTGGCCCTCCAGCTGTTGCAAAACTACAACTCCCAGCATGCCTGGACAGCCAATGGCTGTCCAGGCATGCTGGGAGTTGTAGTCTTGCAACATCTGGAGGCACCCTGGTTGGGAAACACTGTTTTAGGCCAGTGTTTCCCAACAAGGGTGCCTCCAGCTGTTGCAAAACTACAACTCCCAGCATGCCCGGACAGCCAATGGCTGTCCAGGCATGCTGGGAGTTGTAGTCTTGCAACATCTGGAGGCACCCTGGTTGGGAAACACTGTTTTAGGCCAGTGTTTCCCAGCAAGGGTGCCTCCAGCTGTTGCAAAACTACAACTCCCAGCATGCCCGGACAGCCAAAGGGTGTCCAGGCATGCTGGAAGTTGTAGTCTTGCAACATTTGGAGGCACCCTGGTTGGGAAGCTTGCGCAACTTACCGGCTTCCGTAGGATCCAGCGCTGCACGACACTGCCGCGCGACAGTGCCGCGCGACGATCTCCGTCAGCGATCGTCGCTGGAGCCTCGGAAGGGTAAGTGAACGTCTTCGCCGGTCCCCTTCAGCTGTTTAGTTTTGCAACAGCTGGAGGACTACAGTTTACAGACCACACACCAGTGGTCTGCAAACTGTGGCCCTCCAGCTGTTGCAAAACTACAACACCCAGCATGCCCTGACAGCCAAAGCCTATGGCTCTCAGGGCAGGAGCCCGGGCTGACATTACAGTGCAGCCGCCCGGGCTCCTCATACGGTCTCCCCGCTACCCCCCTTGTCTCCCGCCCGGGCTCCTCATACGGCCTCCCCGCTACCCCCCCCCCCCTTGTCTCCCGCCCGCGCCGCTCAGCTCCCGCTGCTACAAGACTACAACTCCCAGCGTGTCCTCACTGTAAGGCCATGCTGGGACTTGTAGTCTTGCAACATCAGACAGATGGGAGTTGTGTGGCGCTGGCAGGTGAGAGGGGGGGTTGTAAATCACTGTAGTGTCCCGGTAGCGCAGTGAGGGTAGCGGGGAGAAAGTATGTCGGAGCCCGGGCGGCAGCAGCTTTTCCTGCTCCATGTTGGAGCTGGAGTAAATTTAGTCAATTTTTATGGCCGTTGCGACAGTTTATTGCGCAACTGCGACTGTCTCAGTTAATAAATTCCTGACCACTGCAAGTAAAAACTGAAAACTTGCGTAAATTAAGCGGGAAAAAAAAATTTGACTTTCTAGCTCTTGCTAGGGAAAGTCGCACAATTTATAGGGTAGGCGCAATTGCGACAATTTTGCGCCAAAAATAGTCAGAAAAAAATGACTAAACCCCTTAGTAAATGCCCCCCAAAGGGAATAAACATGTGTATAGCAAAACCTGTGTTACTGCAATATATATATATATACAGAGGAGAGGAGATCTATATATATATATACAGAGGAGAGGAGATCTATATATATATATACAGAGGAGAGGAGATCTATATATATATATATACACAAAGGGAATAAACATGTGTATAGCAAAACCTGTGTTACTGCAATATATATATACAGAGGAGATCTATATATATATATATATACACAAAGGGGGGCATTTACTAATCTTTTACTATGTAGTCTGGTTTTTACCCTGTTTTTTTCTACTTCATTTTTGACTATGTGCGACAAATTTACTAAATTGTTGCACGGCATTAATAAATTTGGCACACATAGGCAAAAGTGGGAAATTTACTTCATGTAGTAGAAAAAATAGTCTGTTCCTTTTTCCTGCTGTCTGAATAGGTTTGGCTGCTGGTTTCCTTCTGGATCTTTTGTTTTTGAGGTTTTTTTTAGCTTTTTCACCACATCTAAATAATTCAATAACTACAGTGGTCCCTCAAGTTACAATATTAATTGGTTCCAGGAAAACCATTGTAAGTTGAAACCATTGTATGTTGAGACCATAACTCTATGGAAACAGGGTAATTGGTTCTAAAGGCACCAAAATGTCATCCAAAAATAGGAAAAAGTGACAAAGAAAAATAAGTAGATAACTGATATAGATAAAGCAAATCCCTACATATAAAAGTAATAAAGATCTGCTGGGAGCTGTAAATCACTGTCTATGTCAGTGTTTCCCAAGCAGGGAGCCTCCAGCTGTTGCAAAACTATAACTCCCAGCATGCCTGGACAGCCAAAGGCTGTCCGGGCATGCTGGGAGTTGTAGTTTTGCAAAAAATGGGGCCACCCTGCTTGGCAAACACTGGTCTATGTAGAGGACAGGAGCTTCTTCAGGGGTCCTGTACAGTACAGGCAATGTCCAAAACAAGTAATGGAGTTGCCCTCACCTGGTGTCCAAAAGAGCAGCTAACCCTGATACAGGTAAAGTGTACAGAACATGTAATACCAGTCAGTGCATACACTTCAGTAATACAGGGGTTTTACCAGTGAATGCCCATTTTGATTGGTTGGTTCTTCCAGCCATTGACACGTTTTACAGATCTGGACTGTCTGTAGCATTGTATGTTGAGTCTGGTTTCAACTTACGATGGTCCAGAAAAGACCATTGTATGTTGAAACTATTGTATGTTGAGGCCATTGTAAGTTGAGGGATCACTGTAAATTGTAGTCATGGCTCAGAAGTGGTAAACGGCGTTTAGTGTGTGTGTGTGTGTTTATTACATTTTTTTAACACAGTTTTTTTTCTCCCTAAATGTACTTACACTTTTATTTTTTTTGGTTACTTCTTCTACAGATCTGTGTATCCTGTGGACTCCTTCGGATTCGGTGGACTACTTCGATGACCAGCGTTTTTCTTTGCTTGATGTTAATAAAATGGTTAACGAGGGCTTGTGGGGGAGTGTTTTTTGTAATAAATTTTTTTTAAAACCTGTTGTGTTTTATTTTTATTTTACTTTACTAGACAGGCTTAGTAGTGGAAGCTGTCTTATAGACTGAGTCCATTACTAAGCCGGGCTTAGCGTTAGCCACAAAAACAGCTAGCGCTAACCCCCAATTATTACCCCGGTACCCAACACCACAGGGGTGCCGGGAAGAGCCGGTACCAACAGGCCCGGAGCGTCAAAAATGGCGCTCCTGGACCTAGGCGGTAACAGGCTGGCGTTATTTAGGTTGGGGAGGGCCAGTAACAATGGTCCTCGCCCACCCTGGTAACGTCAGGCTGTTACTGTTTGGTTGGTATTTGGTTGAGAATAAAAATAGGGGGACCCTATGCGTTTTTTAAATATATTTAATTATTTATTTTTAAAAAAAAAACGCATAGGGTCCCCCCTATTTTCATTCTCAGCCAAATACCAACCAAACAGTAACAGCCTGACGTTCCCAGGGTGGGCGAGGACCATTGTTACTGGCCCTCCCCAGCCTAAATAACGCCAGCCTGTTACCGCCTAGGCCCAGGAGCGCCATTTTTGACGCTCCAGGCCTGTTGGTACCGGCTCTTCCCGGCACCCCTGTGGCGTTGGGTACCGGGGTAATAATAGGGGGTTAGCACTAGCTGTTTTTGTGGCTAGCGCTAAGCCCAGGTTAGTAATGGACTCTGTCTATAAGACAGCTTCCACTACTAAGCCTGTCTAGTAAAGTAAGAAAAAAACACAACAGGTTTTAAAAAATTTTTATTACAAAAAACACTCCCCCACAAGCCCTCGTTAACCATTTTATTAAAATCAAACAAAGAAAAACGCTGGTCATCGAAGTAGTCCACCGAATCCGAAGGAGTCCACAGGATAAACGGATCTGAAATGAGAAGAAAACAAAAAAATGGGTTAGTACATTTATTATCATCTCCCGCCCCGCACGACTACAACTGCCAGCATGCCCTTACAGTAAGGACATGCTGGGAGTTGTAGTTGTGTGGTGCAGGAGATGTGTGAGCAGGTGATAATAAATGTGACAAGCTTGTCCCCTGCCCCCAGCTGCAGGACTACAACTCCCAGCATACCCTTACAGTAAGGTGGGGCGGAGGCCGGGCACAGTGTTTCCCAACCTGGGACTTGTAGTTTTGCAACATCTGGAGGCACCCTGGTTGGGAAACACTGTTTTAGGCCAGTGTTTCCCAACCAGGGTGCCTCCAGATGTTGCAAAACTACAACTCCCAGCATGCCTGGACAGTCAAAGGCTGTCTAGGCATGCTGGGAGTTGTAGTTTTGCAACATCTGGAGGCAACCTGGCTGGGAAACACTGGCCTAAAACAGTGTTTCCCAACCAGGGTGCCTCCAGATGTTGCAAAACTACAAGTCCCAGCATGCCTGGACAGTCAAAGGCTGTCTAGGCATGCTGGGAGTTGTAGTTTTGCAACATCTGGAGGCAACCTGGCTGGGAAACACTGGCCTAAAACAGTGTTTCCCAACCAGGGTGCCTCCAGATGTTGCAAAACTACAAGTCCCAGCATGCCTGGACAGTCAAAGGCTGTCTAGGCATGCTGGGAGTTGTAGTTTTGCAACATCTGGAGGCAACCTGGCTGGGAAACACTGGCCTAAAACAGTGTTTCCCAACCAGGGTGCCTCCAGATGTTGCAAAACTACAAGTCCCAGCATGCCTGGACAGTCAAAGGCTGTCTAGGCATGCTGGGAGTTGTAGTTTTGCAACATCTGGAGGCAACCTGGCTGGGAAACACTGGCCTAAAACAGTGTTTCCCAACCAGGGTGCCTCCAGATGTTGCAAAACTACAAGCCCCAGCATGCCTGGACAGTCAAAGGCTGTCCAGGCATGCTGGGAGTTGTAGTCTTGCAACAACTGGAGGCACCCTGGTTGGGAAGCCTGCGCAACTTACCGGCTTCCGTAGGATCCAGCGCTGCACGACACTGCCGCGCGACAGTGCCGCGCGACGATCTCCGACAGCGATCGTCGCTGGAGCTTCGGAAGGGTAAGTGAACTTCTTCGCCGGTCCCCTTCAGCTGTTTAGTTTTGCAACAGCTGGAGGACTACAGTTTACAGACCACAAACCAGGGGTCTGCAAACTGTGGCCCTCCAGCTGTTGCAAAACTACAACTCCCAGCATGCCTGGACAGCCAATGGCTGTCCAGGCATGCTGGGAGTTGTAGTCTTGCAACATCTGGAGGCACCCTGGTTGGGAAACACTGTTTTAGGCCAGTGTTTCCCAACAAGGGTGCCTCCAGCTGTTGCAAAACTACAACTCCCAGCATGCCCGGACAGCCAATGGCTGTCCAGGCATGCTGGGAGTTGTAGTCTTGCAACATCTGGAGGCACCCTGGTTGGGAAACACTGTTTTAGGCCAGTGTTTCCCAACAAGGGTGCCTCCAGCTGTTGCAAAACTACAACTCCCAGCATGCCCGGACAGCCAAAGGGTGTCCAGGCATGCTGGGAGTTGTAGTCTTGCAACATTTGGAGGCACCCTGGTTGGGAAGCTTGCGCAACTTACCGGCTTCCGTAGGATCCAGCGCTGCACGACACTGCCGCGCGACACTGCCGCGCGACGATCTCCGTCAGCGATCGTCGCTGGAGCCTCGGAAGGGTAAGTGAACTTCTTCGCCGGTCCCCTTCAGCTGTTTAGTTTTGCAACAGCTGGAGGACTACAGTTTACAGACCACACACCAGTGGTCTGCAAACTGTGGCCCTCCAGCTGTTGCAAAACTACAACACCCAGCATGCCCTGACAGCCAAAGCCTATGGCTCTCAGGGTAGGAGCCCGGGCTGACATTACAGTGCAGCCGCCCGGGCTCCTCATACGGTCTCCCCGCTTCCCCCCCCCCCCCCCCCCCTTGTCTCCCGCCCGGGCTCCTCATACGGCCTCCCCGCTACCCCCCCCCTCCTTGTCTCCCGCCCGCGCCGCTCAGCTCCCGCTGCTACAAGACTACAACTCCCAGCGTGTCCTCACTGTAAGGCCATGCTGGGACTTGTAGTCTTTCAACAGCAGACAGATGGGAGTTGCATGGCGCTGGCAGGTGAGGGGGGGGGGGGGATATAAATCACTGTAGTGTCCCGGTAGTGCAGTGAGGGTAGCGGGGAGAAAGTATGTCGGAGCCCGGGCGGCAGTAGCTTTTCCTGCTCCATATTGGAGCTGGAGTAAATTTAGTCAATTTTTACGGCCGTTGCGACAGTTTATTGCGCAACTGCGACTGTCTCAGTTAATAAATTCCTGACCACTGCAAGTAAAAACTGAAAACTTGCGTAAATTAAGCGGGAATTTTTTTTTTGACTTTCTAGCTCTTGCTAGGGAAAGTCGCACAATTTATAGGGTAGGCGCAATTGCGACAATTTTGCGCCAAAAATAGTCAGAAAAAAATGACTAAACCCCTTAGTAAATGCCCCCCAAAGGGAATAAACATGTGTATAGCAAAACCTGTGTTACTGCAATATATATATATATACAGAGGAGAGGAGATCTATATATATATATACAGAGGAGAGGAGATCTATATATATATATATATATATATATATACACAAAGGGAATAAACATGTGTATAGCAAAACCTGTGTTACTGCAATATATATATACAGAGGAGATCTATATATATATATATATACACAAAGGGAATAAACGTGTATAGCAAAACCTGTGTTACTGCAATATATATATATACACAGAGGAGATCTATATTTATATATATATATATATATATATATATATATATACAGAGGAGAGGAGATCTATATATATATACAGAGGAGAGGAGACCTATATATATATACAGAGGAGAGGAGATCTATATATATATATACACAAAGGGAATAAACATGTGTATAGCAAAACCTGTGTTACTGCAATATATATATATATATATATATATATATATACAGAGGAGAGGAGATCTATATATATATATATATATACAGAGGAGAGGAGATCTATATATATATATATATATATATATATATATATATATATACAGAGGAGAGGAGATCTATATATATATATATGCACACAGAGGAGAGGAGTGTTACGCCTAGCGCTCCGGGTCCCCGCTCCTCCCCGGAGCGCTCACGGCGTCTTTCTCCCTGCAGCTCCCCGGTCAGTCCCGCTGACCGGGAGCGCTGCACTGTCATGGCCGTTGGGGATGCGATTCGCACAGCGGGACGCGCCCGCTCGCGAATCGCATCCCAGGTCACTTACCCGTTCCCGTCCCCTGCTGTCATGTGCTGGCGCGCGCGGCTCCGCTCTCTAGGGCGCGCGCGCGCCAGCTCCCTGAGACTTAAAGGGCCAGTGCACCAATGATTGGTGCCTGGCCCAATTAGCTTAATTGGCTTCCACCTGGTCCCTGACTATATCTGACCTCCTCCCATGCACTCCCTTGCCGGATCTTGTTGCCCTTGTGCCTAGTGAAAGCGTTTTGTGTGTCTAAAACCTGTGTACCAGAACTTCTGCTATCCACCCTGACTACGATCCTTGCCGCCTGCCCCCGACCTTCTGCTACGTCCGACCTTGCTTCTGTCTACTCCCTTGTACCGCGCCTATCATCAGCAGTCAGAGAGGTTGAGCCGTTGCTAGTGGATACGACCTGGTCACTACCGCCGCAGCAAGACCATCCCGCTTTGCGGCGGGCTCTGGTGAAAACCAGTAGTGACTTAGAACCGATCCACTAGCGCGGTCCTCGCCAATCCCTCTCTGGCACAGAGGATCCACCTCCTGCCAGCCGGCATCGTGACAGTAGATCCGGCCATGGATCCCGCTGACGTCCCTCTGCCTTATATCTCTGATATCACCACGGTGGTCACCCAGCAATCCCGACAGATCGCCCATCTAACCCACCAGCTGTCGGAAGTGTCCACCATTGTGCAGCAACTTCAGTCGCAACTTCAGCAGCAATCATCTCCTCCGCCAGCTCCTGCACCCCTTCCGCAGCGAGTGGCCACTCCTAGCCTCCGCCTGTCCTTGCCGGACAAATTTAATGGGGACTCTAAGTTTTGCCGTGGCTTTCTTTCGCAATGTTCCCTGCACTTGGAGATGATGTCGGACCAGTTTCCTACTGAAAGGTCTAAGGTGGCTTTCGTAGTCAGCCTTCTGTCTGGAAAAGCTCTGTCATGGGCCACACCGCTCTGGGACCGCAATGACCCCGTCACTGCCTCTGTACACTCCTTCTTCTCGGAAATTCAAAGTGTCTTTGAGGAACCTGCCCGAGCCTCTTCTGCTGAGACTGCCCTGCTGAACCTGGTCCAGGGCAATTCTTCCGTTGGCGAGTACGCCATACAATTCCGTACTCTTGCTTCTGAACTATCCTGGAATAATGAGGCCCTCTGCGCGACCTTTAAAAAAGGCCTATCCAGCAACATTAAAGATGTTCTGGCCACACGAGAAATTCCTGCTAACCTGCATGAACTCATTCATCTAGCCACTCGCATTGACATGCGTTTTTCTGAGAGACATCAAGAGCTCCGCCAGGAAAAAGACTTAGATCTCTGGACACCTCTCCCACAGTCTCCACTGCAATCTGCGCCTAGGCCTCCCGCCGAGGAGGCCATGCAAGTGGATCGGTCTCGCCTGACCCTGGAAGAGAGGAATCGCCGTAAGGAAGAGAATCTTTGTCTGTACTGTGCCAGTACCGAACATTTTTTGGTGGATTGCCCTATCCGTCCTCCACGTCTGGGAAACGCACGCTCGCACCCAGCTCTCGTGGGTGTGGCGTCTCTGGATGCTAAGTCGGCTTCTCCACGTCTCACGGTGCCTGTACGGATTTCTACTTCAGCCAGCTCTTCCCTCTCAGCCGTGGCCTGCCTGGACTCTGGTGCTTCTGGGAATTTTATTCGGGAGTCCTTGGTGAATAAATGCCGCATTCCGGTGACCCGTCTTGTCAAGCCACTCCACATTTCCGCGGTCAACGGAGCCAGGTTGGATTGCACCGTGCGTTACCGCACGGAGCCCCTCCTAATGTGCATCGGACCTCATCACGAGAAAATTGAATTTTTGGTCCTTCCCAATTGCACTTCCGAAATTCTCCTTGGACTACCCTGGCTTCTACACCATTCCCCAACCCTGGACTGGTCCACTGGGGAGATCAAGAGTTGGGGTCCCTCTTGTTCCAAGGACTGCCTTAAACCAGTTCCCAGTACTCCCTGCCGTGACCCTGTGGTTCCTCCTGTATCCGGTCCCCCTAAGGTCGTTAGGGACTCTGCCTGCCACAGAAAATGCCTCTCCCCCCCTCCCAGTCCCTTCAGGCAAGCTTCTGTGTCCCCTCATGGCTCCCGTCCTTGTGTCTCCCTGCCCCGTGCCAAGCTTCACCCTCTGCCCTCCCTCCCCATTCCAACTCCTGCTGTACTGCCTGCCATTGAGGAAACCATCCATTCCTTCCCGGTGTCCTCATCCCAGGGGAGGCAGTTACCGGACAAAAAAAAGGGGAGACCTAAGGGGGGGGTACTGTTACGCCTAGCGCTCCGGGTCCCCGCTCCTCCCCGGAGCGCTCACGGCGTCTCTCTCTCTGCAGCTCCCCGGTCAGTCCCGCTGACCGGGAGCGCTGCACTGTCATGGCCGTTGGGGATGCGATTCGCACAGCGGGACGCGCCCGCTCGCGAATCGCATCCCAGGTCACTTACCCGTTCCCGTCCCCTGCTGTCATGTGCTGGCGCGCGCGGCTCCGCTCTCTAGGGCGCGCGCGCGCCAGCTCCCTGAGACTTAAAGGGCCAGTGCACCAATGATTGGTGCCTGGCCCAATTAGCTTAATTGGCTTCCACCTGGTCCCTGACTATATCTAACCTCCTCCCATGCACTCCCTTGCCGGATCTTGTTGCCTTGTGCCTAGTGAAAGCGTATTGTGTGTCTAAAACCTGTGTACCAGAACTTCTGCTATCCACTCTGACTACGAACCTTGCCGCCTGCCCCCGACCTTCTGCTACGTCCGACCTTGCTTCTGTCTACTCCCTTGTACCTCGCCTATCATCAGCAGTCAGAGAGGTTGAGCCGTTGCTAGTGGATACGACCTGGTCACTACCGCCGCAGCAAGACCATCCCGCTTTGCGGCGGGCTCTGGTGAAAACCAGTAGTGGCTTAGAACCGGTCCACTAGCGCGGTCCTCGCCAATCCCTCTCTGGCACAGAGGATCCACTACCTGCCAGCCGGCATCGTGACAAGGAGATCTATATATATATATACAGAGGAGAGGAGATCTATATATATATACACACAAAGGGAATAAACATGTGTATAGCAAAACCTGTGTTACTGCAATATATATATACAGAGGAGATCTATATATATATATATATATATATATATATATATATATATACACAAAGGGAATAAACGTGTATAGCAAAACCTGTGTTACTGCAATATATATATATATATATATATATATATATATATACACAGAGGAGATCTATATTTATATATATATATATATATATATATACAGAGGAGAGGAGATCTATATATATATACAGAGGAGAGGAGACCTATATATATATACAGAGGAGAGGAGATCTATATATATATATACACAAAGGGAATAAACATGTGTATAGCAAAACCTGTGTTACTGCAATATATATATATATATATATATACAGAGGAGAGGAGATCTATATATATATATATATATATATATATATACAGAGGAGAGGAGATCTATATATATATATATGCACACAGAGGAGAGGAGATCTATATATATATATATACAGAGGAGAGGAGATCTATATATATATATATATACAGAGGAGAGGAGACCTATATATATATATATGCACACAGAGGAGAGGAGATCTATATATATATATATACAGAGGAGAGGAGATCTATATATATATATACACAAAGGGAATAAACATGTGTATAGCAAAACCTGTGTTACTGCAATATATATATATACACAGAGGAGAGGAGATCTATATATATATATATATGCACACAGAGGAGAGGAGATCTATATATATATATATATACAGAGGAGAGGAGATCTATATATATATATACACAAAGGGAATAAACATGTGTATAGCAAAACATGTGTTACTGCAATATATATATATACACAGAGGAGAGGAGATCTATATATATATATACACACAAAGGGAATAAACATGTGTATAGCAAAACCTGTGTTACTGCAATATATATATACAGAGGAGATCTATATTTATATATATATATATATATATATATATATATATATATATACAGAGGAGAGGAGATCTATATATATATACAGAGGAGAGGAGACCTATATATATATACAGAGGAGAGGAGATCTATATATATATATATACACAAAGGGAATAAACATGTGTATAGCAAAACCTGTGTTACTGCAATATATATATACAGAGGAGAGGAGATCTATATATATATATATATATATATATATATACAGAGGAGAGGAGATCTATATATATATATATATGCACACAGAGGAGAGGAGATCTATATATATATATACAGAGGAGAGGAGATCTATATATATATATACACAAAGGGAATAAACATGTGTATAGCAAAACATGTGTTACTGCAATATATATATATACACAGAGGAGAGGAGATCTATATATATATATACACACAAAGGGAATAAACATGTGTATAGCAAAACCTGTGTTACTGCAATATATATATACAGAGGAGAGGAGATCTATATATATATATACAGAGGAGAGGAGATCTATATATATATATATATATATATATATATATATATATGCACACAGAGGAGAGGAGATCTATATATATATATATATATACAGAGGAGAGGAGATCTATATATATATATATACAGAGGAGAGGAGATCTATATATATATATATATATATATATATAAATATATACAGAGGAGAGGAGATCTATATATATATATATATATATATATATATATATGCACACAGAGGAGAGGAGATCTATATATATATATATATATACAGAGGAGAGGAGATCTATATATATATATATACAGAGGAGAGGAGATCTATATATATATATATATATTATACACAAAGGGAATAAACCTGTGTTACTGCAATATATATATATACAGAGGAGAGGAGATCTATATATATATACAGAGGAGAGGAGATCTATATATATATATATATATATATATATATATTATACACAAAGGGAATAAACCTGTGTTACTGCAATCCTTTCCTGTGAGGAATACTTCATTTTATAGAAACATTTCAGGGGGACAACATTTACGGCCATGACTGTATATATCTATCTATCTATCTATCTATCTATCTTCTTTAGACCACAAGCTGGAAGCCAAGAGGGATGAAATCACTGTGATGTGTTCTGTGGGGAAAATTTTTTTTAACGGATATTCATAATTGCGAATATATAGCGCTCAACGCTAATCTTTATCTCAGGTATTCTCTCAGGGGTGCTGTCATGGCGAGGAAGAAAGCCGGTAATTCTGTCTCCGTGAGCCATGACAGCATCGCTACATTTGCACCTTTTTTTCTAATTACCGTATTTTTCGTCCTATAGGATGCACCGGCATGTAAGACACACCCTATTTTAAAGGAGTACTCCGGTGAAAACTTTTTTCTTTTAACCCCTTAACGACGCCGGCTCCCTGCATCATATCGCTTCGGTCCCGGCGCTCATCAACGGCCGGGACCCGCGGCTAATACCACACATCGCCGATCGCGGCGATGTGCGGTATTAACCCTTTAGAAGCGGCGGTCAAAGCTGACCACCGCTTCTAAAGTGAAACTGTAAGTATCCCGGCTGCTCAGTCGGGCTGTTCGGGAAAATTTTTAGGTGGAAAATTGAAAGGGTTATGATTTTTAAAAAGTAAGGAGGAAAAAACGAAAGTGCAAAAACGGAAAAACCCTGAGTCCTTAAGGAGTTAAGGACTCAGGGTTTTTCCGTTTTTGCACTTTCGTTTTTTCCTCCTCACCTTTTAAAAATCATAACCCTTTCAATTTTCCACCTAAAAATCCATATTATGGCTTATTTTTTGCGTCGCCAATACTACTTTGCAGTGACATTAGTCATTTTACCCAAAAATGCACGGCGAAACGAAAAAAAAATCATTGTGCGACAAAATCGAAGAAAAAACGCCGTTTTGTAACTTTTGAGGGCTTCCGTTTCTACGCAGTGCATATTTTGGTAAAAATTACACCTTATCATTATTCTGTAGGTCCATACGGTTATAATGATCCCCTACTTATATAGGTTTGATTTTGTCGCACTTCTGGAAAAAATCATAACTACATGCAGGAAAATTTCTATGTTTAAAAATGTCATCTTCTGACCCCTATAACTTTTTTATTTTTCCACGTACAGGGCGGTATGGGGACTCATTTTTTGCGCTGTGATCTGAAGTTTTTATCGGTATGACTTTTGTTTTGATCAGACTTTTTGATCACTTTTTATTCATTTTTTAATGGAATGAAAAGTGACCAAAATACGCTTTTTTGGACTTTGGAATTTTTTTGCGCATACGCCATTGACCGTGCGGTTTAATTAATGATATATTTTTATAGTTCGGACATTTACGCACGCGGCGATACCACATATGTTTATTTATTTATTTTTTTTACACGGTTTTATTTTTTTTATGGGAAAAGGGGGTGATTCAAACTTTTATTAGGGAAGGGGTTAAATGACCTTTATTAACACTTTTTTTTAACTTTTTTTTTGCAGTGTTATAGGTCCCATAGGGACCTATAACACTGCACACACTGATCTCTTATACTGATCATTGTTATCCCATAGGGACCTATAACACTGCACACACTGATCTCTTATACTGATCATTGTTATCCCATAGAAGACTATAACACTGCGCACACTGATCTCTTATACTGATCATTGCTATCCCATAGGAGACTATAACACTGCGCACACTGATCTCTTATACTGATCATTGTTATCCCAAAGGGACCTATAACACTGCACAAACTGATCTATGCTGATCACTGGCGTGTATTAACACGCCTGTGATCAGCATTATCGACGCTTGACTGCTCCTGCCTGGATCTCAGGCACGGAGCAGTCATTCGCCGATCGGACACCGAGGAGGCAGGTAAGGGCCCTCCCGGTGTCCGGTCAGCTGTTCGGGACGCCGCAATTTCACCGCGGCGGTCCCGAACAGCCCGACTGAGCAGCCGGGCCACTTTCACTTTCGCTTTCGAAGCGGCGGTCAGCTTTGACCGCCGCTTCTAAAGGGTTAATACCGCACATCGCCGCGATCGGCGATGTGTGGTATTAGCCGCGGGTCCCGGCCGTTGATGAGCACCGGGACCGACGCGATATGATGCGGGATCGCGGCGCGATCCCGCTTCATATCGCGGGAGCCGGCGCAGGACGTAAATATACGTTCTGCGTCGTTAAGGGGTTAAATCAACTGGTGGCAGAAAGTTAAACATATTTGTAAATTACTTCTATTAACAAATCTTAATCCTTCCAGTACTTAATAGCTGCTACAGAGGAAATTCCTTTCTTTTTGGAACACTGATGACATCACGAGCACAGTGCTCTCTGCTGACATCTCTGTCCATTTTAGCAACCGTGCATAGCAGATTTATACTAAGGGCAGCATGGTGGCTCAGTGGTTAGCAGTACTGGGGACTTGGGTTCAAATCCCACTAAAGACAACCATAAATAAAGCGTTATTATTATTATTATAACGTCAGCAGAGAGCACTGTGCTCGTGATGTCATCAGAGAGCATTCCAAAAAGAAAAGAATTTCCTCTGTAGTATTCAGCAGCTAATAAGTACAGGAAGGATTAAGATTTTTTAATAGAAGTAATTTACAAATATGTTTAACTTTCTGCCACCAGGTGATTTAAAAGAAAAAAGGTTTTCACCGGAGTACCCCTTTAAAGGTGCAAAATCTAGAAAAAAAAGATTCTGTACCCAACAGTGATCTTCAACCTACGGACCTCCAGATGGTGGCTGTCCGGGCATGCTGGGAGTTGTAGTTTTGCAACATCTGGAGGTCCGCAGGTTGAAGACCACTGGATAGGAGGTAGTACTCACCTGTTCCCGACGCTCCGGACGTCTTCTTCCCCGGGATCCACGCTCTCCGTCGCCGTCATCATGTCGCTACGCACGCCGCTCCTATTGGATGATGGGACGGCGTGCGCGATGACGTAGAAGGAGAGCGCCGGCCATGCAGGGGATCCCGACACGGAGCAGACACCGAGGAGGCAGGTAAGGTCCCTTCCAGTGTCCTGTAAGCTGTTCGGGACGCCGTGATTTCACCGCGGCGGTCCCGAACAGCCCGACTGAGCGGCCGGGTTAGTGTTATTTTCGCTTCAGACGCGGCAGTCAGCTTTGATCGCCGCGTCTGAAGGGTTAATACAGGGCATCACCGCGATCGGTGATGTCCTGTATTAGCCGCGGGTCCCGGCCGTTGACGGCCGCAGGGACCGCTGCGTTAGGGGTGTATTCGCCGTATAAGACGCACCAACTTTTCCCCCCCAGTTTTGGGGAAGAAAAACTCCGTCTTATATGGCGAAAAATACGGTAGTTCACTGGTGGAGATATATATATATATGTCACTTGGGTGTAACAAAAAATAAAAGAGAGGAAAAAATGTATTTTGTATTTTATATTGTTCTGTTGTCTACTAACCAAGTAGGGAGGATATTGTTAGGTCTCGGTAATGCACTGAGGTCGGAGAGGAGGGGCCTTGAGGTCGGAGAGGAGGGGCCTTGAGGTCGGAGAGGAGGGGCCTTGAGGTCGGAGAAGAGGGGCCTTGAGGTCGGAGAGGAGGGGCCTTGAGGTCGGAGAAGAGGGGCCTTGAGGTCGGAGAGGAGGGGCCTTGAGGTCGGAGAGGAGGGGCCTTGAGGTTGGAGAAGAGGGGCCTTGAGGTCGGAGAAGAGGGGCCTTGAGGTCGGAGAAGAGGGGCCTTGAGGTCGGAGAAGAGGGGCCTTGAGGTCGGAGAGGAGGGGCCTTGAGGTCGGAGAGGAGGGGCCTTGAGGTCGGAGAGGAGGGGCCTTGAGGTTGGAGAGGTGGGGTCTTCCTTTTAAGGCGGAGTTCCTCTCTCAGGGGGCGTGGTCATGGCTCGTGGAAACAGAATTACCGCTGAGTAATTACTGGATTTTTTGGTTTTCCTTTAGGGAGAAATTGTTGTATAAAATTCTAGACTCCAGGATGAAAAGAATTTACCGTCTATGATATACGGACGTATGAGCGGTGAATTATGACGCCCAGAACGCTATCTGGTCATAAACACGGGAGGGAGACCGCGGCGCTGGCAGTAAAAAAAACGCTGAGCAATGGGATAAGCAGATAAGCTACAAGACATCAGTCCCCACACATTGTACACTATACAGTCTATACCAGGGTTTTCTAACCAGTGTATTTATGGTTGTTGCAAAACTACAACTCCCAGCATGCCCAGATAGCCGTTGGCTGTCCAGGCATGCTGGGAGTTGTAGTTTAGAAACAGCTGGATGCACCCTGGTTGGGAAACACTGGTATATACAGAACACACGGCTCTTTTCTGTTCCCCACCTATAGTGCCCCCTATTAAGTAGATAGGTGTTTCCACTAGGTAGGTCTTCCTGTAGCTAGTTTCCTTCAGTTGGTAGGTCCCCCGTTAATGTAGTTTCCCCCAGTAGGAAGGATCTCCCTCTGGCTAGTTTCCCTCAGTTGGTAGGTCCCCCGTAAAAGTAGTTTCTACCGGTAGGTAGGTCCCCTGTGGATAATTTCCCCCAGTAGGTTGGTCCCCCCCCCAGTGACTTGTTTTCCTTAATATGTAGGTCTCCTCTTTGGCTAGTTTTCCCCATAAGGTAGTTTTCTCCTGTGGCTAGTTTCCCCCAGTATGTAGGTCCCCCTGTGGCTGGTTTTCCCCTTTTGGTAGGTCGCCCTCTGATGTGTAATTTTGCCCCAGTAGGTAGATCCCCCAGTGGCTAATTTCCCCAAGTAGGTAGGTCCCCCTGTGGCTAGTTTACCCCATAGGAAGGTTCCCCCTGTGGCTAATTTCCCCCAGTAGGTAGATCCCCCAGTGGCTAATTTCCCCCAGTAGTTTGGTTAACACCCCCCGTGGCTAGAGTACCCAAGTAGGAAGGTCCCCCCGCTGGCCAGTTTCCTCCGTTTGGTAGTTCCCCCTATGGCTAATTTCCCCCAGTAGGTAGATCCCCCAGTGGCTAGGTTACCCCAGTAGGTAGTTCCTTCTTTGGCTAGTTTTTCTCAGTAGGTAGGTCCCCCCTGTGTTAGTTTCCCCCAGTAGGTAGGTCCCCCCGTGTTAGTTTCCCCCAGTAGGTAGGTCCCCCCCTGTGTTAGTTTTCCCCAGTAGGTAGGTCCCCCCTGTGGCTATTTTTCCTCAGTAGGTAGATCCCCCCTGTGTTAGTTTCCCCCAGTAGGTAGGTCCCCCCTGTGGCTATTTTTCCTCAGTAGGTAGATCCCCCCTGTGTTAGTTTTCCCCAGTAGGTAGGTCCCCCCTGTGGCTATTTTTCCTCAGTAGGTAGATCCCCCCTGTGTTAGTTCCCCCCAGTAGGTAGGTCCCCCCTGTGGCTATTTTTCCTCAGTAGGTAGGTCCCCCCTGTGTTAGTTTCCCCCAGTAGGTAGGTTTTCAGTGTACCCTTATTGTAGCCGCCCTCTGCATGGGCTCAGTGAAGAAAGAAAACTGGGTACACAACTCAAGGCTTTGATGCCCGGCTCTGCCGCAGTAGGTGCCCTTCATCACAGTTTCCTCGGTGTCCCGACTCATTATCTTAAGCCAATGGCTATTGGATTTTTGCGCCGCTGCCCGAGACTTGTGCCGGACTACAAAGTTCAATCTATGGATTTTGTGGAAGTCCCATGCAAGTCTACGGGTCTCCCCCCAAATCCATAGATTGAACGCTGTGGTCTTGCGCATATCTCGGGCAGGGAAATCGCTGAGTTGCACTTGAACATGAATTCCAGCTGTCAGAACAACCAAAACCGCTCGTCTTGTGCCATGTTCCCAGGGTCGTCACCTGGACGGTATTTTATATAAAAAATACCCACAATGCAATGGCCGATAATTATCCAACCAATCCTCCAACTCCTGGAATGTGTCACCATATGCTATACCAGTGTTTCCACACCAGAGTGCCCCCAGCTGTTGCATAACTACAACTCCCAGCATGCTGGAGTATATAGTATAGGTCAGTGTTTCCCATCCAGAGCGCCTCCAGCTGTTGCAAAACTACAACTCCCAGCATGTTGGACTATATAGTATAGGTCAGTGTTTCCCATCAAGAGCGCCTCCAGCTGTTGCAAAACTACAACTCCCAGCATGTTGGACTATATAGTAGTATATAGTATAGGTCAGTGTTTTCCATCCAGAGCGCCTCCAGCTGTTGCAAAACTACTACTCCCAGCATGTTGGACTATATAGAAGTATATAGTATAGGTCAGTGTTTCCCATCCAGAGCGCCTCCAGCTGTTGCAAAACTACAACTCCCAGCATGAGGCCCCCCTGGTTGGGAAACACTGACCTATACTATATACTACTATATAGTCCAACATGCTGGGAGTTGGATATTTGCAACAGCTGGAGGCACCCCTGGTTGGGAAACAATTACCTATACTATATACAACTATATAGTCCAACATGCTGGGAGTTGCAGTTTTGCAACAGCTGGAGGCACCCCTGGTGGGGAAACACTGACCTATACTATATACTACTATATAGTCCAACATGTTGGGAGTTGTAGTTTTTGTTTGGTGCAGCTGCTGAGGCACAAGCTGTATCAGGGCATGCTGGGAGTTGTAGTTAGTAACTATCTGCAACCCCCAAATTTAATTTAAAAAACAATCAAAAGTCGCATCAAAACAAAAACGGTCCTGTTAAAAATTACAGATCGGAGCCCAAAAAATGACCCTCATACAGGCCCCGTATAAGGAGGAATAACAATGCTATAGGGGTCAGAAGAGGACAACATTTTCCTTGCATATTTTTTGCAAGAAAGGTGGCAACATTAGATGTTCCCCATATGCATTAGGTAGCACCCTCCTAAAATGGTCCTTGGAAGGTTAAAGGGGTACTCCAGTGGAAAGCTTTTTCTTTTTTCTTCTTTTTTTTTTTTTTTTAGCGGCTGTATACTACAGAGGAAATTCTTTTCTTTTTGGATTTCTTTTCTGTCACGAGCACAGTGCTCTCTGCTGACACCTCTGTCCACTTTAGGAAATGTCCAGAGCAGCAGATATTTGCTATAGAGATTTGCTCCTGCTCTGGACAGTTCCTGACATGGACAGAGGTGTCAGCAGAGAGCACTGTGGTCAGACAGAAAAGAAATCCAAAAAGAAAAGAATTTCCTCTGTAGTATACAGCAGCTGATAAGTACTGGAAGGATTAGGATTTTTTAATAGCAGTAATTTACAAATCTGTTTAACTTTCTGGCACCAGTTGATAAAAAAAAAAAAAAAAAATACATTTCCACCGGAGTACCCCTTTAAAAAGTCCCTGTCATGATCTTGTTAAATATTATAATCCCCCCAGGTCACTGCCCCCATCATGATAAGCCACCCCCGGCCTTTATTTTTATTATTTGTTAGTTTTCTACTTTGATATTGCTCTGTATTTTCTGCTCAGTCTCAGTCAGATTCACAGACTGGGAAGGGGCGTTCCCCAGCAGGCGTGACATCATCTGAAGCCTTACAGGGGAGAACTTCCTCCCTCACTCTGCTACTCACAGCCCAGAGCAGTGCAGTGTGAGATGAGCTATGATTGTCTAAGGCTGCACACACCCCTAAGCACTTCAGACTGCATTTCCTGATTTTGGACTTCCACCAGGGTAGCAGGAGTCCAAAGTCTGTGCAAGAAATTGGGGGGGGGGGGGGGGGGGGGGGGGGGGGAATGTGCTCTGGACAAGTAGGGAGACACTTAGTGGCAGCTTTTTTAAACACAAATAAAACATACTGTAGAAAACTTAATTTTTTTTAAACAAAGTACATTAGAAAGATTTTTTATTTGTAGATATAACAACAATCAGCACAACCAGCAACTTGTAGCATAGACTTTCAACCCGCTTTTGGAGCTCCACTTAAAGGGGTATTCCAGGAAAAAACTTTTATATATATATATAAATCAACTGGCTTCAGAAAGTTAAACAGATTTGTAAATTACTTCTATTAAAAAATCTTAATCCTTTCAGTACTTATGAGCTGCTGAAGTTGAGTTGTTCTTTTCTGTCTAAATGCTCTCTGATGACACGTGTCTCGGGAACCGCCCAGAGTAGAAGCAAATCCCCATAGCAAACCTCTTCTACTCTGTGCAGTTCCCGAGACAAACAGAGATGTCAGCAGAGAGCACTGTTGGCAGACAGAAAAGAACAACTCAACTTCAGCAGCTGATAATTATTGGAAGGATTAACATTTTTTTAATAGAAGTAATTTACAAATCTGTTTAACTTTCTGAAGCCAGTTGATATATATATATAAGTTTTTCCCTGGATAACCTCCTTAACTCCTCAAAGGCACCGCTGTTCAAAATGTAAATATGCGGGGAAGTAGCACAGCGCTCTCTGCTGACACCTCTGTCCATTTTAGGAACTGTCCAGAGCAGGAGAGGTTTGCTATGGGGATTTTCTTCTACTCTGGACAGTTCCTAAAAATGGACAGAGGTGTCAGCAGAGAGCACTGTGGCCAGACAGAAAGGAAATTCAAAAAGAAAAGAACTTACAGCAGCTGATAAGTACTGGAAGGGTTAAGATTTTTAAATAGAAGTAATTTACAAACCTGTTTAACTTTCTGGCACCAGATGATTTAAAAAAATAAAAAATTATTTCCAGTGGAGTACCCCTTTAACAGCTTCAGGAACCTGCTCAAGAATTAACCATTTCAGGTCAGTCACCAAATGCCTCGCTTCAAGGAAAGGTTTTGCTACAGTCGTTTCTCCATAAGTTGTTACAGTATTAAGTCTTCACAAAAATTTCATTATCACAGATTTGTGTTCGGCTAGGGAGCATTCACACGGCCACCTGTCCCCGTTTTTTTTATCGCCGTTTCGGTTCCGTTCTTGGGGGCTGTAAACGGATTAAAAACGGTTTTAAAAAAACTTCCTTTCGTGTCAATGGGATTTTTATTTTTTTTTAACAATCCGTTTACATCCGTCTGCACTCATTTCCGTTTTTTTGATGACAGAAAAAAATGGTACATGCAGTATTTTTTTTCTTCCGTCAAAGAAACTGAAGAAAAAAACGGATTCAGTAAATTTAACATTGAAGTCTATGGAAAACGGATGAGCCTTTAATGTTATCCGTTTTTTACTTCAGAACAAACAATTTTTTTTTTTAACAATAACGGATCCAAATGGATACAAACGGATACCATCCGTTTGTATCAGTTACTGTCCGCTTTTTTTTTTTTAAGTCCGTTTTTATTTTTGACAGGAGAAGAACGGGACGGTCTAGACGGCCGCGTGAATGCAGCCTAAGTCTGGTTCTTATCGGACATGACAGGTTCATGAGCATCCAAGACTTAGTGAAGCGCAAAAGCTAGCGCGTCTGGTCCGATCACACAGAAGGGCTGCTGTAAAGCAAACTGCCGAAAAACTTTCTATTGGCTGATAGAAAGGAGTCAGATGGCAACCCATGTCCATCACCAAAAGTGTCTACAATGGGCACGAGCATCAGAACTGGACCACAGAGGAAGGCGCCTGATACGATGGATCATGTCGTCCATCATGTGGACACTTGGGCGCATGTGCGTCACTTACCTGAGGAAGAGATGGAACCAGGATGCATTATGGGAAGAAGACAAGATGGCAGGGGCAGCGTGATGGACAACATTCTGATGGAGACCTTGTTTCCTGGCGTCATGCGGATGTAACTGTGACATGTACCACCTACCTATGCTGAGGGATCAGGTTACATGCTAGCCATACAAATCTATGGAAAAGGAAGGGATGAGGAGGAAGATGGGAGGGAAGATTTAGTTAAGAGTGCCAGAAGCTATAAAAGCAGTGTTTTCCAAATTGGGTTGCAAAACTACAACTTCCAGCATGCCTGGATGGCTGTCCAGGCATGCTGGGAGTTGTAGTTTTGCAACAGTTGGAGGACCCTGGTTGGGAAACACTGCTATAGAGAAAGACTAATTGAAAGCTTACGGCATATATTAGATCTAACTTCAGTGCTTGATTCACAGTTTACACTGCTCAGTACCGCTCTATAATGTCCTTAATGCTGCTTCTGAGGGCTGTTTTGGGGGAACTTATAAAATATTAGGTGGTTTAACGGCTGATGGATGTGTATTGCATAATATATATATATATATATATATATATATATATATATATATGTGTATGTACATACCAAGATAGGTCTTTGCTATAGAGGAGAAACCAAAGACAGATTTTTCTATCACCAGATATGAACCATAAACTTGATTAAAAGAAGAAATCTGAATATTGGAAAGTTCAGATTTATTAAAATTATTACAGTAATACTCAGTATTTACAATTTTTTTTTTTAGTAATTAAGAGTCATATAAAGACGGGAAATCGACTTCTACCTAAAACACTTCTTGTACTGCAGAGTAGAAAACCTTTTATTGTCTTATTATTATGACATAATCATAGATATGAAATATTAATACTGGGCAGAACAGATGTGACCGTTTTATGATCACCACCAACACCATCCATGGTTAACCAAGTGTAAAACGTTATAAAATATCTTATCAGAGAAAAATGCTTTGTTCTCCTCTTACCAGACCCCTTTCCCCCACCCTTAGGCCATGTTCACACGGCTGAAAAATAGCAAAATGTCAGCCCGAAAATCTGCACATTGGATTAATCCAGTGGGTGCTAAGACTCATAGGAGTGTCTCATAGATGGCAATGCATTTCCGAGTAGAATCTGCAGCAGAAATCCCATTGAAATCAATGCTGCAGCGGACCATTCGTGTGGAAAATTTCGGCGGAATTCTGCACAGACATTCCGCCGTGTGAACATAGCCTAAGACTTTCACTTGCTCGGACAAAAAAATTGCTTAAATTTTGTCTTGAGAGCACAAGATGGACTAGAAGCTGAGGGATTAGGTTACATGCTAGCCATACAAATCTATGGAAAAGGAAAGGATGAGGAGGAAGATGGGAGGGAGATTGAGTTAAGAGTGCCAGAAGCTATAAAGCAGTGTTTTCCAACTAGGGTTGCAAAACTACAACTCCCAGCTTGCCCAGACAGCCTTTGGCTGTCCAGGCATGCTGGGAGTTGTAGTTTTTAAAACAGTTGGGAGGACCCTGGTTGGGAAACACTGATTTAGAGAGAGAGAGAAAGACAACAGGAAAACTTACTTACAGTAAGTATTATATCTAATCCCAGTGCTGGATTCACAGTTTACACTGGTCAGTACTGCTCTTTAATGTCCTTAACACTTCTTCTGATGGTGTGCTATAGAGATATAGGGGAGCAAGACCTTTTCTTCTAAGGGCATGCTATAGGGCCTGTCAGGAACTGTCCAGAGCAGCAGAGTTTTGCTATGGGGATTTACTCCTGCTCAGGACACTTCCTGACATGGACAGAGGTGGCAGCAGAGAGAACTGTGGTCAGACTGGAAAGAACTACACAACTTTCTGTGGAGCATACATTAGCTGATAAGTACTGGAAGGGTTAAGATTTTTAAATAGAAGTAATTTACAAATATGTTTAAACTTTCTGGCATTAGTTGATTTGAAAACATTTATTTTCCTCCGGAGTACCCCTTAAAGTAAAAAAACAAACAAAAATGAAATGCAGGGTTGATGAACTCCGACCCAGTACCAGATACAAGTAAAAACTTTTATGTTTAGTGAGCACCGGGCCTGTGCCAAGTAGAATACACAAAAATAAAATTAAAAAATTAAAATAAAAGCTGCATAACGGTATAGAAAGAAAAACCTATATATAAAAACCTATGTGCAGTGTATAATACAGAGAACAGTGCTGTAGTATTATTGTACAGTACATTCATGATCTCACTCAGGCGGTATTATTTACCTGCTTACAATGATAAGGGATACTTTATAACTAGAGATGAGCGAATTTACAGTAAATTCGATTCGTCACGAACTTCTCGGCTCGGCAGTTGATGACTTTTCCTGCATAAATTAGTTCAGCTTTCAGGTGCTCCGGTGGGCTGGAAAAGGTGGATACAGTCCTAGGAAACTCTTTCCTAGGACTGTATCCACCTTTTCCAGCCCACCGGAGCACCTGAAAGCTGAACTAATTTATGCAGGATAAGTCATCAACTGCCGAGCCGAGAAGTTCGTGACGAATCGAATTTACTGTGAGTTCGCTCATCTCTATTTATGACCAATGGGAAATATTGTACCCTGAGAATAACAAATATTAAAAGTTAATTTATGCATAGGACATTTTTTTTTATTTAAGTGCTGGCCGCAGATTATCCGAATTAATATTAAAAGGGGGTACTCCGCCTACTAGACTTACCCCCGCGATCTCGGCTGCCGCATCCCAGACATCCGGTGCACAGAGAGAACTTTGGGGCAGATGCTTGTGATGTCACAGCCGCACCCCCTCAATGCAAGTCTATGGGAGGGGGCGTGACATCCGTCACGCCCCCTCCCATAGACTTACATTAAGGGGGTGCGGCCGTGACGTCACGAGCCTCCGGCACTGAACCAGACGCTCTAAACTTTTGCATGTGTATAATGACGATGTTTTTGGTAAAAGGCTGTGTTCCCATGCGGCGTTTAATTAGCGGTACCGCAGACATTTTTTATCGCTGAATTTGCTATAAAAATTGTGCAATTTAGTTGTGAGATTATGCAAATTGCTACAAAATTGCGCTATTTTTACCACGTTAAAATAGTCATGGCCAGAGTCAAAACATTTTTCTATGTTGTAAATCTCGGCAAAGAATACCAAGAAATATTTCTAATATACTTTATAATAAAATCTCCTTATTATAGAAATCATGGCTTAGAATTTTATTTTTTATTTTTTTAAAAAAGGCCACTAGGGGTCCCCATACCATCCAGAACATAATCCTGTCCGGCTGCAGCATCATCTTTGTCCCAGCTGAAGCACAGGCAAGAGGACAAAGTCCAGGAAGTGAGGGCAGGACTAGCACTAATCTGTGCTCACTCCTGTCCTATCAAACTGCAGCATGAAAACAGAGAGGAGGGGGTTACAGAGCAGCCTGCAGTGATTGGATGAAGAGATCCAGCACAGCACTGCAGATTCAGGGAGGTAGTGAATGCATGGTGAGTGAGGGCGGGCTCCGTGCTTGCTTCGTACATGCCCCTTCCTGAGCAGTGGATGTCAGAATGAGTGAGCAGCAGAACAGAGGGATTTGTGAGCCAAATACAGAACAAAAAAAAAAATGTAAAAAAAATAATAAACACATGAAAAGCATCTGCACGACCTAGTGAGGAACATATAGAAGAGTTATTTATGTGATATGACAGGTACCTATCATGATCTAAACTCTCCCTAATACACCCCCCCCCCCCCCCGGCCCCCATCTGTCCCTGACACTATCCCTGTGTTTCTTTTCATTCAAAACCCCCTCTTTCTACCTGATTTATTGTCTTCTTGGCTGCTCATTCAGCCGTCCTAGTGTGAGGGAGGAAGGGGGCGTGGCCCGGCATAGAGGCTATGAACACAGCAGCCGGCAGCTCTGAATCTTCTCCTCTCTGTTTACAACTGCATGTGCAGAGAGAAGAAAGATCGGAGCTCAGATAGTAAAATGAATGAGGGCCTGCAGTAAGGCAGAGTCAGGAGTATGCCCTGTCTGATTGACAGGCAGGGAGCAGTGCTGAGCTTGTCTGTGTCCCGGCTGCAGTCTGAGATATAGGACTCCAGCATGAGTCTGAAGCCTATAAAAAAAGGGCTTGTGGCCAGGACTGGTAGAGAGACCCCTAGTGGTCATTTTTTCATAGTTGAAAATTAAATAGAAAGAAGCAGATTTTTTAATAACATACAAATGGAAAGTTATTCTGCATACATTAATCTATAATATATCAAAAGTTTTATTGAAGGAAGGTACCCTTTAAATGCCATGTGTGAACACAGCCTCAGGTGGCAAAGGCTGATTTATGTACATCAGCGTTTCCCAACCGGGGTGCCTCCAGCTGTTGCAAAACTACAACTCCCAGCATGCCCGGACAGCCAACGGCTGTCCGAGCATGCTGGGAGTTGTAGTTTTGCAACAGCTGGAGGCACCCTGGTTGGGAAACACTGATGTACAGTATAACCTAAAGCTGCAATTTCTTATCATCTAACAATGGCCAAAAATAATCTCTGTGCCAGATTACCAGGACATGGTCGGTAGAGATGAGTGAATTTACAGTAAATTCGATTCGTCACGAACTTCTCGGCTCTGCAGTTGATGACTTATCCTGCATAAATTAGTTCAGCCTTCAGGTGCTCCGGTGGGCTGGAAAAGGTGGATACAGTCCTAGGAAAGAGTCTCCTCGGACTGTATCCACCGTTTCCAGCCCACCGGAGCACCGGAAAGCTGAACTAATTTATGCAGGAAAAGTCATCAACTGCCGAGCCGAGAGGTTCGTGACCAATCGAATTTACTGTAAGTTCGCTCATCTCTAATGGTCGGAGCAGGTGAAAGCATGGCCGCCATCATCGCTTATCATCATATGCGGCAGAAGTACGGCAGAATTGAGAAACAAACCTCAAAAAGAACAGTGGAGACAGAGAGAGGACGCGTGGGGGGGGGGGGGATGTCTCGCATTGAAATACTTACCTGGTCCCCTTATGGTTTGCCATCAGACCTTAAAGGGTTACGCCCATGGAAAGTTTTTTTTTTTTTAATCAACTGGTGCCAGAAATTTAAAACAAATTTGTAAATGATTTCTATTTAAAAATCTTAATCCTTCCAGTACTTTTTAGGGGCTGTATACTACAGAGGAAATGTGGATTATTTTTGGATTTCTCTTCTGTGACGACCACAGTGCTCTCTGCTGACATCTGCTGTCCATTTTAGGAGAAAATCCCCATAAGGCTAAGTTTCCACTTTTTTTTTTTTTTTTTTTTTTATGGCAGTTTTTGGAAAACTGCCACCGCAGTTTTTGAGCCAAAGTCAGAAGTGGATCCATAAAAGGAGGAGAAGTGTAAGTCCTTCCTTTATATGTCCTATTCCTTTTGAATACACTTCTGGCTTTAGCTCAAAAACTGCCAGGAAAAAAAAAAAAAAAAAAAACAAGTGGAAACTTAGCCTAACAAATATATGCTGCTCTGGACAGTTCCTAAAATGGACAGCAGATGTCAGCAGAGAGCATTGTGGTCGTGACAAGAGAAATTCCAAAAATTAAAGCATTTCCTCTGTAGTATACAGCCCCTAAAAAGTACTGGAAGGATTAAGATTTTTTTTTTTTTTTTATAGAAGTAATTTACAAATCTGTTTAACTTTCTGGAGCCAGTTGATTTAAAAAAAAATAAAAAATAAAAGTTTTCCACCGGAGTACCCCTTTAAAGGGGTACTCCAGTGGAAAGGAATTTTTTTTTTTATATCAACTGGCTCCAGAAAGATAAACAGATATGTAAATTAATTCTATTAAAAATGTAAATCCTTCCAGTACTTATCAGCTGCTGCATACTACAGAGGAAGTTGTGTAGTTCTTTCCAGTCTGACCACAGTGCTCTCTGCTGACACCTCTGTCCATGTCAGGAACTGTCCAGAGTAGAAGAGGCTTGCTATGGGGATTTGATCCTGCTCTGGACAGTTCCTGACATGGACAGAGGTGTCAGCAGAGAGCACTGTGGTCAGACTGGAAAGAACTACATAACTTTCTATTGAGCATACAGCAGCTGATAAGTACTGGAAGGATTGAGATTTTTATATAGAAGTCATTTAAAAATCTGTTTAACTTTCTGGAGCCAGTTGATATAAAAAAAAATATATAGTTTTTTTTTACCGGAGTACCCCTTTAACCTTGGGTTACGATTACCACCTGAGGTTAAGGATATTCGATAATCCAGAACCTTGCTACCCCAATAGTAACAGATAATAGAGATGTGACGGCACATATTGGGGTTTATTTACTAAGAGTGGCGTGTAGCTTTCTTCGTGGGTTTGGGATTTCCGACAGGTATTTTCTCAAGGTATTTACTAAGGTTTCGCACTTTTCCCTACGTTTTTTTTTTATATATATTTTTTTTATTTTTTTTTTTACACAACTTTTCTGATCTGTCGGATTTTTCCCTCAGCTCAAATCCACCACATTTTCTGTGATAACCTTACTAAATATGTTGGGATTTTTCAAAACTGTCGGGGATACGCCCCTTTTGTCAGGACCACACCCACTTTTCCCAATTGTCACGCCCCCTTTCCAGATTTTTTTTAAAGTTTTTTTTTCTCCTTGTAAAATGAAGGTTTTTTTTTGTTTGCAAATTGGTGACAATTTGGGCGCAAAACCCGACAAAAGAAGAGTCGGGATCACGTTAGTAAATCAACCACCATTATGTCTGCAATGGCGCCAATGTGAGAGATCGGCATCATTCATTCAATGAGGTCTCCCGCTTCAATGTGTATGGAACAAGTGACAGTCCGGTTTACCGCTACCCTGATGCCCGCATCCTCCACCCAGTCAGTGCAATACTTCAGAGGGAGAAGGACCCGGCGCTAAAGGCAAAGTTTCGCTATATTGAAACGGACAGACAGGTAATAGCACACCTAGGAGACCCTCAGACGTGATTCCGGCGCGTGCGCCGGAATCGCGTAGGTGTGCTATCACCTGTCTGTCCATTTCAATATAGCGAAACTTTGCCTTTAGCGTCGGATCGTTCTCCCTTCTCCCGCTTCAATCCCTGATTTTTCCCGGCCCGTGATGGCCGTAGTCGGAGGCCCCCACCCCTCCCGGTAACGCACTATTTGGCCGGCTCGGCTTTGTTGTAGATCAGGAAGTCGGAGATGTCGTGCCAGATGTTGCTGTCGTCGTACAGATAAGTCATGGAGGACTGTAAAGATGGCTGGAGGGTGTGTCGGTGGTATTCAAAGAGCCACAGCACAAAACCCCACACGGCGGCGGAGAAGAGGGGGAAGACGTCGTGTTTGGGTTCGGGGATGAAGCCTTTCTCCACCGCCAGTCTGGACAGACCGAAGAGGACACGGGACAGTAAGTACATGTTTATCTAGGGAAAAAAAAAAGAGAAAAGTGTTATAGCAGCAGCACAATCTACCAACCGGACTCATCGCAGGAGACGGGCTCCATTATATGGGATGGATCGAGCAGCAAACCAGGGAGTGAAGGGCACAGCCACACCTAGCTACGAGACCCCGACGGATCAACATTTCTGACAGTTTTTCTAAATAATACCAACTACAGATGAGTATCGCTCCCCCAAGTACTCACCAATACAATACTTTTTAATGTCATGTGACAAACAGAGGACGATCTAATCTTAGTGAAGCCTTAGGTGAAACTCGAACGTGAGGCCCTCACTGACACTCATGATAAGGTAGAAGGTATACCCCCAGGAGTTATGTAGAGAATCCCAACGACTGACATGCCTGTTTGTGAACACTTTACTAAATTGGTGGGGTAATGTTGAAAAAGGGGCGACCACCTTTTTTTTTTTTTTCGGGTTTCCACAGAAATCTGGATGGTAAGTCGGGCTTTAAAGGGGTACGCCGCCCACTGACATCTTATCCCTTATCCAAAGGATAGGAGGTAAGATGTCTGATTGTGGGTGACCCCTGCGATCTACATGCAGCACCCATCATTTTAAACAACATTAAAGGGGTTTTCCAGGATAGAGATATATATATACACACACACATACATAGATAGATAGATAGATAGAGATATCTATCTACCTATCTATCGCTATCTATCTATCTGTGTGTGTGTGTATATATATGTATGTGTGCATGTATGTATGTATGCATGCATGCATGCATGCATGCATATATATATATATATATATATATATATATATATATATATATATATATATATATATATATATATACACACACACATACACACACACACATAGATAGATAGATAGATATCGCTATATATATATCTATATCTATCTATCTCTATCTATCTCTATCAACTGGCTCCAGAAAGTTGAACAGATTTGAAAACTTCTATTAAAAAAATCTTAATCCTTCCAGTAAATATCAGCGGCAGAAGTTGAGTTGTTCTTTTCTGTCTGGCAACAGTGCTCTCTGCTGACATCTCTGCTTGTCTCTGGGAACTGCACAGAGTAGAAGAGGTTTGCTATGGGGATTTGCTTCTACTCTGGACAGTTCCTGAGACACGTGTCATCAGAGAGAACTTAGACAGAAAAGAACAACTCAACTTCAGCAGCTCATAACTACTGAAAGGATTAAGATTTTTTTTAATAGAAGTAATTTACAAATCTGTTTAACTTTCTGGAGCCAGTTGATATGTAAAAAAATAGTTTTTTTCCTGGAATACCCCTTTAAGTTTGGAACACTGGGAGACATGATGCCCTGCCCCCTCATGATGTAATTTCACGCCCCCCCTCTATTCAGGTCTATGGGAGGGGGTGTGACAGCCGTCACACCCTCTCCCATAGACATGAATAGAGGGGGCATGAAATGACGTCACGAGGGGGCGTGGTGTGACGGCACGCCTCCGGCCACGGAAACCCAGCGTTCTATACTTTATGTTTAGAATGCAGGGTGCGGCACGGAGATAGTGGGGGGCCCAGCGATCAGACATTTTATCCCCTATCCTTTGGATAAGGGATAAGATATCTGTGGGCGGAGTACCCCTTTAATTGTGGCTCACATTGGTGCATATTGCAGAACAGATCACATGCACCAACACAACCCTATAAAAATAAAAAAAAATAAAAAGTCAGATACTCGATCGTAAATCGAGCCAAAGTTTTTCTATCCTACACAGAAAATGAATGAAAAGTGGAGCTCCATACACTGCGTTTACATCAAGGCTCCGCAGCCGTGCAGAACAGACGATTGGCGAGTTGCTAGCGGCCGCCAAACAAATGTGCCCATGTGAACGAGCCCTAAGGGTCAAAAAAGCCTGAGTTTCGTGCAGATTTCTGGCAGCGTATTTCCTGCCAAAAATCTGCAGCAGATTTTACTACCATAGACTTCAATCTGCAACAATTGCAGATTTTCTGCTGACCCAATAAAGTCAATGGTAGCAAATTCGCTGCAGAAAATCCATACAAAACCCGCCTGTGTGAATGGACTCTTTAAGGGGTACTCAGCCCCTAGACATCTTATCTCCTATCCAAAAGATAGAGGATACGATGTCTGATCTCCCTGCTGCAATCGGCGTTTGTTTAGAACCGGAGGCTCGTGATATCACCGCCATGCACCCTCAACGCAAGTCTATAGGCGTGCACTGAGAGGGCGTGGCCATGACATCATGAGCTTCCGGTTCTAAACGAACGCCGGGTGCAGAAGGGAGATCGTGGGGGTCCCCAGCGACGGGACCCGCCCGATCAGACATATTATCCTCTATCCTTTGGGGCGGAGCACCCCTTTAAATCAGAGAGGAAAAGGGGTCAGACCACCTCCGATTTTAACCCCTTAAGGACCCATGACGTATGCATACGTCTCCGCACCCTGGGCTTTAAGGAGCCATGACGTATTATTACTTCCTCCCGTCCTGCCCGGCCCCTGGAAGTCCGGAGAGAACGGGAGGAAGACCGGAGGACGCGGCAGGGGACGGGGGAGTGCTGGGGCCCGGCCCCGGTACTTACCTCGTCCCTGAAGACCCGGATCCCGGCGGCGGGATGGCGGCGACAGGTGAGTGGATCTTCGGCGGCGTTGCGGGACCTTTGCAGCAGTCCAGACTGCCGTAAAGCGATCTGGACTGCTCCATCTGGTCCCCTTACACTACAACTCCCAGCATGCCCAGACAGCCCTTGGCGTCCGGGCATGCTGGGAGTTGCAGTTTTGCAACATCTGGAGGTCCACAGTTTAGAGACCACTGTGCCCTTCCAGATGATGCAAAACTACACATCCTCAGCATGCCCTTACTGTCCAGGCATGCTGGGAGTTGTAGTTCTGTAACATCTGGCCCTTCAAATGTTGCAGAACTACAACTCCCAGCATGCCTGGAAAGTTTTGGCATACTGGGCACAGATTGGGAACCACTGTATTAGTGGTCTGCAAACTGTAGTCCTCCAGATGTTGCAAAACTACAACTCCAAGCATGCTGGGAGTTGTAGTTCGGCAACATCTGGCTCTAAAGATGTTGCCGAACTACTACTTCCAGCATGCCTGAGAATGTTTGGGAGTTGTGGTTTTGCAACAACTGGAGGCACACTGGTTGGGAAACATTGTCTGTTTCCTAACTCAGCGTTTCCCAACCCGTGTGCCTCCAGCTGTTACAAAACTATAACTACCAGCATGTACTGATAGACTGTACATGCTGGGAGTTGTAGTTTTGCAACAGCTGGAGGTCCTCCCCCTGTGAATGTACAGGGTACATTCACATGGGCAGGGGGATTACAGGGAGTATCAGGCTGCAAGTTTGCGATTCAGCAAATTTTGCGCGGCAGCTCAAACTCGCAGCGGGAAACTCGCTGTAACCCCCCGCCCCTTGTGACTGTACCCTAAAAACACTACACTACACTAACACAAAATAAAATAAAAAGTAAAAAACACTACATATACACATACCCCTACACAGCCCCCCTCCCCAATAAAAATGAAAAACGTCTGGTACGCCACTGTTTCCAAAATGGAGCCTCCAGCTGTTGCAAAACAACTACTCCCAGTATTGCCGGACAGCCGTTGACTGTCCAAGCATGCTGGGAGTTTTGCAACAGCTGGAGGCACCCTGTTTGGGAATCACTGGCGTAGAATTCCCCTATGTCCACCCCTATGCAAGTCCCTAATTCAGGCCTCAAATGCGCATGGCGCTCTCACTTTGGAGCCCTGTCGTATTTCAAGGCAACAGTTTAGGGTCACATATGGGGTATCGCCGTACTCGGGAGAAATTGTCTAACAAATTTTGGGGGGCTTTTTCTCCTTTCACCCCTTATGAAAAGGTGAAGTTGGGGTCTACACCAGCATGTTAGTGTAAAAAAATAAATAAACTTTTTACACTAACATGCTGGTGTTGCCCTATACTTTTCATTCTGACAAGAGGTAAAAGGGAAAAAAAGCCCCCGGAAATTTGTAATGCAATTTCTCCCGACTACGGAGATACCCCATATGTGGGCGCAAAGTGCTCTGGGGGCGCACAACAAGGCCCAGAAGGGAGAGTGCGCCATGTACATTTGAGGTGATTTGCACAGGGGTGGCTGATTGTTACAGCGGTTTTGACAAACGCAAAAAAAAAAAAAAAAAAAAAAACACATGTGACCCCATTTCGGAAACTACACCCCTCACGGAATGTAATGAGGGGTGCAGTGAGAATTTACCCCCCACAGGTGTCTGACGGATCTTTGGAACAGTGGGCTGTGCAAATTAAAAATGTTGTACAGCCCACTGTTCCAAAGATCTGACAGACACCAGTGGGTGGTAAATGCTCACTGTACCCCTTGTTACGTTCCTCAAGGGGTCTAGTTTCCAAAATGGTATGCCATGTGGGGGTTATTTTGCTGTCCTGGCACCATAGGGGCTTCCTAAATGCGACAAGCCCCCCGAGCAAAATTTGCTCTCAAAAAGCCAAATATGACTCCTCCTCTTCTGAGCATTGTAGTCCGCCCGTAGTGCACTTCAGGTCAACTTATGGGGTACCTCCATACTCAGAAGAGATGGGGTTACAAATTTTGGGGGGTATTTTCTGCTATTAACCCTTGCAAAACTGTGAAATTTGGGGGGGGGGAAAACACATTTTAGTGATTTTTTTTTTTTTTTACGCATGCAAAAGTCGTGAAACCCCTGTGGGGTATTAAGGCTCACTTTATTGTTTGTTACGTTCCTCAAGGGGTCTAGTTTCCAAAATGGTATGCCATGTGGGTTATTTTTGCTGTTCTGGCACCATAGGAGCTTCCTAAATGCAACATGCCCCCAAAAACCATTTCAGAAAAACGTACTCTCCAAAATCCCCTTGTCGCTCCTTCCATTCTGAGCCCTCTACTGCGCCCGCCGAACACTTTACATAGACATATGAGGTATGTGCTTACTCGAGAGAAATTGGGCTACAAACATAAGTATAAATTTTCTCCTTTTACCCCTTGTAAAAATTCAAAAATTGGGTCTACAAGAACATGCGAGTGTAAAAAAAATGGAGATTGTGAATTTTCTCCTTCACTTTGCTGCTATTCCTGTGAAACACCTAAAGGGTTAATACACTTACTGAATGTCATTTTGAATACTTTTGGGGGTGCAGTTTTTATAATGGGGTCATTTGTGGGGTATTTCTAATATGAAGACCCTTCAAATCCACCCTCTAACCTGAACCGGTCCCTGAAAAATTGTGAGTTTGGAAATTTTGTGAAAAATTTGAAAATTGCTGCTGAACTTTGAAGCCCTCTGGTGTCTTCCAAAAGTAAAAACTCATAAATTTCATAATGCAAACATAAAGTAGACATATTGTATATGTGAATAAAAAAAAAAAAATTACTTGGAATATCCATTTTCCTTACAAGCAGAGAGCTTTAAAGTTAGAAAAAAGCAAAATTTTCTAATTTTTCATCAAATTTTGGGATTTTTCACCAAGAAAGGATGCAAGTTACCACAAAAATTTACCCCCAAAATAAAGTAGAATATGTCACAAAAAAAAACTATCTCGGAATCAGAATGATAACTAAAAGCATCAGAGTTATTAATGTTTAAAGTGACAGTGGTCAGATGTGCAAAAAATGGCCGGGTCCTAAGTTGTAAAATGGCCTGGTCCTTAAGGGGTTAAGTGGTACTCTGGTGGAAAGCTTTTTTTTTTTAAATCAACTGGTGCCAGAAAGTTAAACAGATTTGTAAATGACTTCTATTAAAAAATCTTAATCCTTCCAGTACTTATTAGCTGCTGAATACTACAGAGGAAATTATTTTCTTTTTGGAACACAGAGCTCTCTGCTGACATCATGAGCACAGTGCTCTCTGCTGACATCTCTGTCCATTTTAGGAACTGTCCAGCATATGTTTGCTATGGGGATTTTCTCCTACTCTGGACAGTTCTTAAAATGGACAGAGATGTCAGCAGAGAGCACTGTGCTCATGATGTCAGCAGAGAGCTCTGTGTTCCAAAAAGAAAAGAATGTCCTCTGTAGTATTCAGCAGCTAATAAGTACTGAAAGGATTAAGATATTTTAATAGAAATCATTTACAAATCTGTTTAACTTTCTGGCACCAATACGATGAAAATTTTCCACTGGAGTACCCCTTTAACATTGACAGCTGGGAAGATCCAGGTCATGTGACTGACTATCCTTACCTGGCTATTGATGTGATTATTCTCACCGAACACCAACCATCCCCCCACGCAGGCCGCCAGGAAGGAGTGAAATTGCCATTTGCTTCCATGTATTTTCTCTTGAGCAGCCAATAGACTCTTATACGTGAAGACGAAATACGCCAGATTGCGGGAATGTGTGAATGTCGCTTGTAAGATGGCGGTCAGCTTCTCTCTTATACTGAAGACACAAGGAAGGAGGAGTCAGCCTCACTATACAATGGCAGCTATAGGAAGTACTTTTATATTACAATGATTGGTGTCTCCGAAAAACCCTTTATAAGGGGTACTCCGCCGCCCCAGTGTGCAGAACATTTTGCTCTGAACGCTTGGAGCGGGCGGCAGGGGTCGTGATGTCAGGGCCACGCCCCTTGTGATGTCACGCATTACCCCCTCAATGCAAGTCTATGGGAGGCTTCTTCTGTGCTTCCTGCTCCTATAGGATGAATGGGACAATCTCATGTGGTGCTGATGGGGATTAGAAAACATTACCTTCCGCGTTTAAACAGGAACGTCATCACCAGCGCGTGCGGGGCCCGGATCTTAGCTCCATATCTGAGGACAAGAAAAAAACATTATTAGAATTTATAGATGACAATAAAAACAGCTTTACCAAACTATTCACAGGGTAAAAGAATCATCTGCCGCTATCTGTACTGCAGCTCAGAACCACAGACCCAGTACGAGGCCTTCCCTAAGCGCCCCTCCCCCTCCATAGCTGACATCAGGTACACCCCCCTCCTCCATAGCTGACATCAGGTGCACCCCCCTCCTCCATAGCTGACATCAGGTGCACCCCCCTCCTCCATAGCTGACATCAGGTACACCCCCCTCCTCCATAGCTGACATCAGGTACACCCCCCCCCCTCCTCCATAGCTGACATCAGGTACACCCCCCCCCTCCTCCATAGCTGACATCAGGTACACCCCCCCTCCTCCATAGCTGACATCAGGTACACCCCCCCTCCTCCATAGCTGACATCAGGCGCACCCCCCCTCTCGTCCATAACTGACATCAGGCGCACCCCCCCCTCCTCCATAGCTAACATCAGGCGCACCCCCCCCTCCTCCATAGCTGACATCAGGTGCACCCCCCCCCCTCCATAGCTGACATCAGGTGCACCCCCCTCCTCCATAGCTGACATAAGGTGCACCCCCCCCCCTCCATAGCTGACATCAGGTACACCCCCCCCCCCTCCTCCATAGCTGACATCAGGTGCACCCCCCCCTCCATAGCTGACATCAGGTGCACCCCCCCCCCTCCTCCATAGCTGACATCAGGTGCACCCCCCCTCCATAGCTGACATCAGGTGCACCCCCCCCTCCATAGCTGACATCAGGTGCACCCCCCCCCTCCTCCATAGCTGACATCAGGTGCACCCCCCCCCCCCTCCTCCATAGCTGACATCAGGTGCACCCCCCCCCTCCTCCATAGCTGACATCAGGTGCACCCCCCCCCTCCTCCATAGCTGACATCAGGTGCACCCCCCCCCCCTCCTCCATAGCTGACATCAGGTACACCCCCCCCCTCCTCCATAGCTGACATCAGGTGCACCCCCCTCCATAGCTGACATCAGTGCACCCCCCCCTCCATAGCTGACATCAGGTGCACCCCCCCTCCATAGTTGACATCAGGTGCACCCCCCCCCTCCTCCATAGCTGACATCAGGTGCACCCCCCCCCCTCCTCCATAGCTGACATCAGGTGCACCCCCCCCCCTCCTCCATAGCTGACATCAGGTGCACCCCCCCCCCTCCTCCATAGCTGACATCAGGTGCACCCCCCCCCTCCTCCATAGCTGACATCAGGTGCACCCCCCCCTCCTCCATAGCTGACATCAGGTGCACCCCCCCCCCCCTCCATAGCTGACATCAGGTGCACCCCCCCCTCCATAGCTGACATCAGGTGCACCCCCCCCTCCATAGCTGACATCAGGTACACCCCCCCCTCCTCCATAGCTGACATCAGGTGCACCCCCCCCCTCCTCCATAGCTGACATCAGGTACACCCCCCCCCCTCCTCCATAGCTGACATCAGGTACACCCCCCCCCCTCCATAGCTGACATCAGGTGCACCCCCCCCTCCTCCATAGCTGACATCAGGTACACCCCCCCCCCTCCTCCATAGCTGACATCAGGTACACCCCCCCCCTCCATAGGTGACATCAGGTGCACCCCCCTCCTCCATAGGTGACATCAGGTGCACCCCCCCTCCATAGCTGACATCAGGTGCACCCCCCCCTCCATAGCTGACATCAGGCGCACCCCTCCCCCTCCTCCATAGCTGACATCAGGCGCACCCCCCCCCCTCCTCCATAGCTGACATCAGGCGCACCCCCCCCTCCTCCATAGCTGACATCAGGCGCACCCCCCCCCTCGTCCATAATTGACATCAGGCGCACCCCCCCCTCCTCCATAGCTAACATCAGGCGCACACCCCCCCTCCTCCATAGCTGACATCAGGTGCACCCCC
>NC_079200.1:6995864-7079222 GCF_029499605.1 Hyla sarda | reverse complement strand
TAGCTGACATCAGGTGCCCCCCTCCTCCATAGCTGACATCAGGTGCACCCCTTCCTCCATAGCTGACAGCCGGTGCACCCTCTATAGCCGCCCTCTCTGCACTCACACGGCCCCCATTGCGGAATCCCTTCAGCACGGCCAGCGCCGCCCGGTATCTCCTCTTCCGCAGCAGGTCATTCACGGCCCCGGAGCAGAGACCTCGGGAGCACGGGACCGGCCATTCTGACAGCCTGCTACTCGCCACTTCCGGGTTCAAAGACCACTTGCGTTCCACGGGGGACAGGTGCCACCACTATAAATGTCCGTGTGCAGGAAAAATAGCTCCGCGCCCTCAGTTCCGTTTGCAGATGATTTACACTCAGTAATAAAATATTTGCCCATTGATATAAGGAATGTATTAGAAATGACAGCTCGTGATACACTGAGTCATATTTTACTATTTTAACAATTATATAAATAATAAACCTGACTGTGCTCACTGTATACAGAGTGACCCTATACTGCACTGTACAGATCCCCTCCGGCTCCCCCTGCAGGCCGCAGCTGGGGTTACACCCGGACGCTTTTCCCCATGATGCTGCTGCTGCTGGTAGGAGATCTGCAGCCTGCAAGATGGCGCAAGCGATATTTGAAGCCTTTGAAGGTAAAAACATTAATGTGACGGAGGGTTCTCGTGTGTGTGAGATGGAGCGGGTGTGCCGGGTGTGGACCCGCCGGGGGAAGGGGGTGGCAGAGGATGGAAGAGCCCGGGGCGGCGGGGAGCGGAGGGGGGAGGCTTCCGGGAAAAGCCGCAGATGGGGAGGAGGAGGGGGCGGGCGGAAGAGCGGACAATGGCCCCTGAGGGAAGCCCCGACCGAAAATCATCATCATCATCATCATCATTATCCTTATTATTACCATCATCATCATCATCATCTTCATCATAATCACTCATCAATCTTATTATCATCCTCCTCATCATCATTATCCTTATTATTACCATCATCATCATCATCATCATCATTATCCTTATTATTACCATCATCATCATCATCATTATCATCATCATTATCATCATCAATCTTATTATCATCCTCCTCATCATCATTATCCTTATTATTACCATCATCATCATCATCATCATCATTATCCTTATTATTACCATCATCATCATCATCATTATCATCATCATTATCATCATCATAATCACTCATCAATCTTATTATCATCCTCCTCATCATCATTATCCTTATTATTACCATCATCATCATCATCATCATCTTCATCATAATCACTCATCAATCTTATTATCAGCATCCTCCTCTTCATCATTTATTATTATTATCATCATCATCATTCTCATCACCCCCTCTTCCTCATCCTCCTCTTCCTCCTCATTATCCTCCTCCTCTTCTTCATTATCCTCCTCCTCATTATCCTCCTCCTCCTCATTATCATCATCATCATTATCCTCATTATCATCATCATCCTCCTCCTCATTATTATCCTTATTATTACCATCCATCATCCTCCACCTCATTATCATCATCATCACTCATCAATCTTATTATCATCATCTTCATCATTATCATCATCATCACTCATCAATCTTATTATCCTCCTCCTCCTCATTATTATCATCATCATCACTCATCAATCTTATTATCATCCTCCTCCTCATCATTATCATCATCATCACTCATCAATCTTATTATCAGCATCCTCCTCTTCATTTATTATCATCATCATTCTCATCACCCTCTTCCTCCTCATTATCATCCTCCTCCTCCTCATTATTATCCTTATTATTACCACCACCATCCTCCTCCTCATTATCATCATCATCACTCATCAATCTCATTATAATCCTCCTCCTCCTCCTCATTATTATCCTTATTATTACCATCCATCCTCCTCCTCATTATTATCACCATCATTATCACTCCTCAATCTTATCAGCATCCTCCTCTTCATCATCATCATTCTCATCACCCCCCTCTTCCCCATCCTCCTCCTCTTCCTCATTATCATCCTCCTCCTCCTCTTCTTCATTATCCTCCTCATTATCATCATCATCCTCCTCATTATCCTCCCCCTCCTCATTATCCTCCTCCTCCTCATTATCCTCCTCCTCCTCCTCATTATCACCCTCCTCCTCATTATCATCCTCCTCCTCCTCATTATCCTCCTCCTCCTCCTCATTATAATCATCCTCCTCATTATCATCCTCCTCCTATTCATTATCCTCCTCCTCATTATCATCATCCTCCTCATTATCATCCTCCTCATCATCCTCCTCCTCATTATCATCATCATCCTCCTCCTCGTTATCATCCTCCATCTCGTTATCATCCTCCTCCTCATTATCATCATCCTTCTCCTCCTCCTCCTCCTCGTTATCATCCTCCTCATTATGATCATCCTCCTCCTCATTATCATCACCCTCCTCCTCATTATCATCCTCCTTCAAATCATCATCTTCATCATCCCCCTCCTCCTCATTATAATCATCCTCTTCCTCCTCATTATCCGCCTCCTCCTCTTCCTCCTCTTCTTCCTCATTATCCTCCTCCTCATTATCCACCTCCTTATTATCATCATCCTTTTCTTCCTCCTCCTCATTATCATCCTCCTCCTGTCTTTGATAGCTCAAGTGTCCAGGGGGCGGGCTCTTCTGTGTTCAGATCTCTTCCAGACCCAATTGTCCAATCAGGAGACTTCTAGACCTATCCGCCATAGTTAAGAAGAGGGACCAGTAAGTCCGGGTTCACACCACGTTTTTGCAATACAGTTCCCGTATCAGGTTTTTGATGAAAAATTGATTCCTCAAAACCGGACTAAACTGTATCAAAGTTTAAAAATGATGTCCGGTTGCATCAGTTTTTTAGGGAAAAAAACTTATAAGTTTCAAAATTTTTACTCCATTTTTAATAAAATTTCACTTGTTTGATTGAAATTCCAAGAAAAAAACTGTGAAAAGTCAAAAACCGTATGGAACCGAACGCACATACAGTTCTGTACGGTTTCCATTGACTCCCATGTTGAAAAAAAAAAAATGTATGCGCTTCAATACGGTTTTTCACCTGGACCAAAAAACGTGGGCTACGGTTTTGGGTACGGGGAAAAAAATGACAAAACTGTATAAGACGCTTCATTACTACAGCCTGCCATAGAACAGCATTGATCAGTGTTATTAGCGCTCCATTACTACAGCCTGCCATAGCACAGCATTGATCAGTGTTATCAGTGCTCCATTACTACAGCCTGCCATAGAACAGCATTGATCAGTGTTATTAGCGCTCCATTACTACAGCCTGCCATAGCACAGCATTGATCAGTGTTATCAGTGCTCCATTACTACAGCCTGCCATAGAACAGCATTGATCAGTGTTATTAGCGCTCCATTACTACAGCCTGCCATAGCACAGCATTGATCAGTGTTATTAGCGCTCCATTACTACAGCCTGCCATAGAACAGCATTGATCAGTGTTGTCTGCGCTCCATTACTACAGCCGGCCATAGAACAGCATTGATCAGTGTTATCAGCGCTCCATTACTACAGCCTGCCATAGAACAGCATTGATCAGTGTTATCAGCGCTCCATTACTACAGCCTGCCATAGCACAGCATTGATCAATGTTATCAGCGCTCCATTACTACAGCCTGCAATAGAACAGCATTTATCAGTGTTATCAGCGCTCCATTACCACAGCCTGCCATAGAACAGCATTGATCAGTGTTATCAGCGCTCCATTACTACAGCCTGCAATAGAACAGCATTGATCAGTGTTATCAGCGCTCCATTACTACAGCCTGCCATAGAACAGCATTGATCAGTGTTATCAGCGCTCCATTACCACAGCCTGCCATAGAACAGCATTGATCAGTGTTATCTTTGCTCCATTACTACAGCCAGCCATAGAACAGCATTGATCAGTGTTATTAGCGCTCCATTACTACAGCCTGCCATAGAACAGTATTGATCAGTGTTATCAGCACTCCATTACTACAGCCGGCCATAGAACAGCATTGATCAGTGTTATCAGCGCTCCATTACTACAGCCTGCCATAGAACAGCATTGATCAGTGTTATCAGCGCTCCATTACCACAGCCTGCCATAGAACAGCATTGATCAGTGTTATCTTTGCTCCATTACTACAGCCTGCCATAGAACAGCATTGATCAGTGTTATCAGCGCTCCATTACTACAGCCTGCCATAGAACAGTATTGATCAGTGTTATCAGCGCTCCATTACTACAGCCTGCCATAGAACAGCATTGATCAGTGTTATCAGCGCTCCATTACTACAGCCGGCCATAGAACAGCATTGATCAGTGTTATCGGCGCTCCATTACTACAGCCTGCCATAGAACAGCATTGATCAGTGTTATCAGCGCTCCATTACTACAGCCCGCCATAGAACAGTATTGATCAGTGTTATCAGCGCTCCATTACTACAGCCTGCCATAGAACAGCATTGATCAGTGTTATCAGCGCTCCATTACTACAGCCTGCCATAGAACAGCATTGATCAGTGTTATCAGCGCTCCATTACTACAGCCTGCCATAGAACAGCATTGATCAGTGTTATCGGCGCTCTATTACTACAGCCGGCCATAGAACAGCATTGATCAGTGGTATCGGCACTCCATTACTACAGCCTGCCATGGAACAGCATTGATCAGTGTTATCGGACCTCCATTACTACAGCCTGCCATAGAACATCATTGATCAGTGTTATCGGCGTTCCATTACTACAGCCTGTCATAGAACAGCATTATTCAGTGTTATTGATGCTCCATTACTACAGACTGTCATAGAACAGCATTGGTCAGTGTTATCGGCGCTCCATTACTACAGACTGCCATAGAACAGCATTATTCAGTGTTATCGGCGCTCCATTACTACAGCCTGCGGTAGAACAGCATTGATCAGTGTTATCGGCGCTCCATTACTACAGCCTGCCATAGAACAGCATTGCTCAATGTTATTGGCGCTCAATTACTACAGACTGCTATAGAACAGCATTGATCAGTGTTATCGGCGTTCCATTACTACAGCCTGCCATAGAACAGCATTGATCAGTGTTATCAGCGCTCCTTTACTACAGCCTGCAATAGAACAGCATTGATCAGTGCTATTGGCACTCTATTACTACAGCCTGCCATAGAACAGCATTGATCAGTGTTATCAGCGCTCCATTACTACAGCCTGCCATAGAACAGCATTGATCAGTGTTATCTGTGTTCCATTACTACAGCCTGCAATAGCATTGATCAGTGTTATCTTTACTCCTTTACTACAGCCAGCTATAGAACAGCATTGATTAGTGTTATCGTTGCTCCATTATTACAGCCTGCCATAGAACCGCATTGATCAGTGTTATCTGTACTCTATTACTACAGCCTGCCATAGAACAGCATTGATCAGTCTTATCTGTACTCCATTACTACAGCCTGCCATAGAACAGCATTGATCAGTGTTATCTGTGTTCCATTACTACAGCCTGCAATAGAACAGCATTGATCAGTGTTATCTGTTCTCCATTACTACAGACTACTATAGAACAGCATTGATCAGTGTTATTGGCGCTTCATTACTACAGTCTGCCATAGAATAGTATTGATCAGTGTTATCAGCACTCAATTAGTACAACCTACCATACAACAGCATTGACCAGTGTTATCGGAACTCCTTTACTACAGCCTGCCATAGAACAGCATTGATCAGTGTTATTGGAACTCCATTACTACAGCCTGCCATAGAACAGCATTGTTCAGTGTTATCTGTGCTCCATTACTACAGGCTGCCATAGAACAGCATTGTTCAGTATTATCAGCGCTCCATTACTACAGGCTGCCATAGAACAGCATTGATCAGTGTTGTCAGTGCTCCATTACTACAGCCTGCCATAGAACAGCATTGATGAGTGTTATTAGCGCTCCATTACTACAGCCTGCCATAGAACAGCATTGATCAGTGTTATCAGCGCTCCATTACTACAGCCTGCCATAGAACAGCATTGATCAGTGTTATCAGCGCTCCATTACTACAGCCTGCCATAGAACAGCATTGTTCAGTATTATCAGCGCTCCATTACTACAGCCTGCCATAGAACAGCATTGATTAGTGTTATCAGCGCTCCATTACTACAGGCTGCCATAGAACAGCATTGATCAGTGTTATAGGCGCTCCATTACTACAGCCTGCCATAGAACAGCATTGATCAGTGTTATCGGCGCTCCATTACTACAGCCTGCCATAGAACATCATTGATCAGTGTTATCTGTGCTCCATTACTACAGCCTGCCATAGAACAGCATTGATCAGTGTTATAGGCGCTCCATTACTACAGCCTGCCATAGAACAGCATTGATCAGTGTTATCGGCGCTCCATTACTACAGCCTGCCATAGAACAGCATTGATCAGTGTTATAGGCGCTCCATTACTACAGGCTGCCATAGAACAGCATTGATCAGTGTTATAGGCGCTCCATTACTACAGCTTGCCATAGAACAGCATTGATCAGTGTTATAGGCGCTCCATTACTACAGGCTGCCATAGAACAGCATTGATCAGTGTTATAGGCGCTCCATTACTACAGCCTGCCATAGAACAGCATTGATCAGTGTTATAGGCGCTCCATTACTACAGGCTGCCATAGAACAGCATTGATCAGTGTTATAGGCGCTCCATTACTACAGCCTGCCATAGAACAGCATTGATCAGTGTTATCGGCGCTCCATTACTACAGCCTGCCATAGAACAGCATTGATCAGTGTTATCGGCGCTCCCTTACTAGAGCCTGCAATAGCTGGTTGCAGCATAGGAACGCTGATTGGCGACAGCAGGGAAGCAGGTAAGAGACTTCCCGCAATCTTTACAGCTGATCAGGATGCAGCGGTTTTACCCTGAGTGACCGGCACTACATTTTGGCACTTTTAGATACTGTGATGAACTTTAATTGCGGCGTCTAAAGAGTTAATGCCAGACATCACCTGGATCGGGCATAAAGCCATTTCAGCCCCTAAACTGGCTTCATACCCCTGCCACTCTGATTTGCCGTATAAAAACTGCGTTCTGCAGCAAGGGGTTAAATCAGCGCTTGCTCGGTGCATCCAGTCCTGGAGCCTTGAGTGGCGTCTCATCCCCTGAGTCCTCTAGGGACACAATTTTCTTCATTACAGGTACCCTGGTACCCTGGCTCAGCTTGCCTGAAGCAGGGCTAAAAGCTTTAATTATTTGCTTGCCTGGGCCAGGACCTGCATGTCCCGGGTGTCGGGGGATATTTCCACATCCCTGTCTATGGCAGGCTGTAGTAATGGAGCGCTGATAATAATGATCAGTGCTGTTCTATGTCAGGCTGTAGTAAGGGAGCGCTGATAATACTGATCAATGCTGTTCTATGGCAGGCTGTAGTAATGGAGCGCCGATAACACTGATCAATGCTGTTCTATGGCAGGCTGTAGTAATGGAGCACCAATGACACTGATCAATGCTGTTCCATGGCAGGCTGTAGTAATGGAGCGCTGATAACACTGATCAATGCTGTTCTATAGCAGGCTGTGGTAATGGAGCACAGACAACACTGATCAATGCTTTTCTATGGCAGGCTGTAGTAATGGAGCGCCAATAACACTGATCAATGCTGTTCTACTGCAGGATTTAGTAATGGAGCACTGATAACACTGATCAATGCTGTTGTATGGCAGGCTGTAGTAATGGAGCACCAATAACACTGATCAATGCTGTTCTATGGCAGGCTGTAGTAATGGAGCTCCGATAACACTAATCAATGCTGTTCTATGGCAGATTGTAGTAATGGAGCACTGATAACACTTATCAATGCTGTTCTATGGCAGGCTGTAGTAATGGAGCGCTGATAACACTGATCAATGCTGTTCTATGGCAGGCTGTAGTAATGGAGCACTGATAACACTGATCAATGCTGTTCTATGGCAGGCTGTAGTAATGAAGCGCTGATAACACTGATCAATGCTGTTCTATGGCAGGCTGTAGTAATAGAGCACTGATATCACTGATCAATGCTGTTCTATGGCAGGCTGTAGTAATAGAGCACTGATAACACTGATCAATGCTGTTCTATGGCAGGCTGTAGTAATGGAGCACAGATAACACTGATCAATGCTGTTCTATGGCAGGCTGTAGTAATAGAGCACTGATAACACTGATCAATGCTGTTCTATGGCAGGCTGTAGTAATGGAGCACAGATAACACTGATCAATGCTGTTCTATGGCAGGCTGTAGTAATGGAGCGCTGATATCACTGATCAATGCTGCTCTATGGCAGGCTGTAGTAATGGAGCGCTGATAACACTGATCAATGCTGCTCTATGGCAGGCTGTAGTAATGGAGCACCAATAACACTGATCAATGCTGCTCTATGGCAGGCTGTAGTAATGGAGCACTGATAACACTGATCAATGCTTTTCTATGGCAGGCTGTAGTAATGGAGTGCCAATAACACTGATCAGTGCTGTTCTATGGCAGGCTGTAGTAATGGAGCACCAATAACACTGATCAATGCTGTTCTATGGCAGGCTGTAGTAATAGAGCACTGATAACACTGATCAATGCTGTTCTATGGCAGGCTGTAGTAATGAAGCACTGATAACACTGATCAATGCTGTTCTATGGCAGGCTGTAGTAATAGAGCACTGATAACACTGATCAATGCTGTTCTATGGCAGGCTGTAGTAATAGAGCACTGATAACACTGATCAATGCTGTTCTATGGCAGGCTGTAGTAATGGAGCACAGATAACACTGATCAATGCTGTTCTATGGCAGGCTGTAGTAATAGAGCACTGATAACACTGATCAATGCTGTTCTATGGCAGGCTGTAGTAATGGAGCACAGATAACACTGATCAATGCTGTTCTATGGCAGGCTGTAGTAATGGAGCGCTGATAACACTGATCAATGCTGCTCTATGGCAGGCTGTAGTAATGGAGCGCTGATAACACTGATCAATGCTGCTCTATGGCAGGCTGTAGTAATGGAGCACCAATAACACTGATCAATGCTGCTCTATGGCAGGCTCCTATGGCACAGTATTGTTCAGTGTATACAATCTAAAGGTTCCATGTAAAAGTCTCCTATGGTGACTAAAATGTAAAATAATATTAATAAATGTGAATAAGCCCCTCCCCTAATAAAAGTTTAAATCCTCCCTTCCCATTTAAAAAATAAAATAAAATGTGTCCATAAATATAAATAAATGTGGTATCTCTGCGTGAGAAAATGTCTGAACTATTAAAATATAATATTAATTAAACCGCAGGGTCAATGGCGTATACGTAAAAAAATAGCAAAGTCCAGAATTGCTAATTTTTTGTCACTTCCTATACCAGAAAAATATTCATAAAAAGTGATCAAAAAGTCCCATCAAAACAAAAATGACACCTGTCTCGGGAAACGCCCAGTTTAGAAGAGGTTTGCTATAGGGATTTGCTTCTAAACTGGGCAGTTCCCGAGACACGTGTCATCAGAGAGCACTTAGACAGAAAAGAACAACCTTAACTTCAGAAGCTCTTAAGTACTGAAAGTATTAAGATTTTTTTATAGAAGTAATTTACAAATCTGTTTAAAGGGGTTATCCAGAAAAAAACTTTTTTATATATATCAACTGGCTCCAGAAAGTTAAACAGATTTGTAAATTACTTCTATTAAAAAATCTTAATCCTTTCAGTACTTATGAGCTTCTGAAGTTGAGTTGTTCTTTTCTGTCTAAGTGCTCTCTGATGACACGTGTCTCGGGAACCGCCCAGTTTAGAAGCAAATCCCCATAGCAAACCTCTTCTACTCTGTGCAGTTCCCGAGACAAGCAGAGATGTCAGCAGAGAGCACAGAAAACAACAACTCAGCTTCAGCAGCTGATAATTATTGAAAGGATTAAGATTTTTTAATAGAAGTCATTTACAAATCTGTTTAACTTTCTGGAGCCAGGTGATATAAAATAAAAAGTTTTTTCCTGGATAACCCCTTTAATTTTAATTACGGTATTTCTGTACAAAAAGTATTAAGTAGTAAAATAAAGCAAAACCTATATAAGTAGGGGATCATTTTAATCGTATGGACCTACAGAATAAAGAGAAGGTGTCATTTTTACCAAAAAGTGCACTGTGTGTACAAAAGGAAGCTCCCAAAATCTGCAAAATGTCGTGTTTTTTTAAATTTTTTTACATTTTGCCCAACAAATAATTTTTTATTTTGTTTTTGTCATAAATTTTATGTTAAAATGAGAATTGTCATTACAAAGTACAATCAGTGGCGCAAAAAAAAGGTCCTCGGGGGGAAATTGAAAGCGTTATGGCTATTAGGAGGCGAGGGGGGAAAAAGCGAAAGTAAAAGACAACAAAAAACAATATCCCTAATGCAGGGTGCCTCCAGCTGTTGCAAAACTACAACTCCCAGCATGCCCGGACAGCCATCGGCTGTCCGGGCATGCTGGGAGTTGTAGTTTTGCAACAGCTGGAGGCACATTGCTTGGGAAATACTGCCTTAAAGGGGTTATCCAGGAAAAACCTTTTTTTTTTATAAATCAACTGGCTCCAGAAAGTTAAACAGATTTGTAAATTACTTCTATTAAAAAATCTTAATCCTTTCAGTACTTATGAGCTTCTGAAGTTGAGTTGTTCTTTTCTGTCTAAGTGCTCTCTGATGACACCTGTCTCGGGAACCGCCCAGTTTAGAAGCAAATCCCCATAGCAAACCTCTTCTAAACCGGGCGGTTCCCGAGACACGTGTCATCAGAGAGCACTTAGACAGAAAAGAACAACCTTAACTTCAGAAGCTCATAAGTACTGAAAAGATTAAGATTTTTTACTAGAAGTAATTTACAAATCTGTTTAACTTTCGGGAGCCAGTTGATATATATAAAATAAAGTTTTCCATGGGAGTACCCCTTTAAGCGGCTAACAGATCTCTTTCTGTTTGTGTATAGGAAGGGATCTGTCAATCAAGGCTGGTGGGAGGGGAGAAGCCTCTAAGGACCGCCCTGATGACTCTTGGTTCAGGCTGAACACTTAAGTTTATTCTTTCTCTTCCAGGCATGGACAACCAGACGGTCCTCGCTGTTCAGTCTCTGCTGGATGGACAGGGCGGCGTGTCGGACCCCACAGCTCAGAATGTCAGCAGTTCTGCCGCCCTCCAGGGACTCGGTACGATAATGTTTTTTTTCCTTTAAGATTCGAAGATCAGGACGGTCAAAAATGCGCCATTCGTTTACTGATGCGGTGCGGTATGCGGGATAGGTCCCATAAAATTAGCAGTGTTGGCAAACATGGGGGTCATCTCGTTCTGGTGTGTATATGTATATAAAGAAATAATAATAATAAAAAATTATATATATATATATATATATATATATATATATATATATATAAATAATTTACATATATAGACAGTCATGGCCGTAAATATTGGCACCCCTGAAATCTTACAAGAAAATGAAGTATTCCTCACAGGAAAGGATTGCAGTAACACATGATTATTCCCTTTGTGTATATATATATAGATCTCCTCTCCTCTGTATATATATATATAGATAGATCTCCTCTCCTCTGTATATATATATAGATCTCCTCTCCTCTGTATATATATATATATATAGATCTCCTCTCCTCTGTATATATATATATAGATCTCCTCTCCTCTGTATATATATATATTGCAGTAACACAGGTTTTGCTATACACATGTTTATTCCCTTTGTGTGTGTATATATATATATAGATCTCCTCTCCTCTGTATATATATATATATATAGATCTCCTCTCCTCTGTATATATATATATATAGATCTCCTCTCCTCTGTATATATATATATAGATCTCCTCTCCTCTGTATATATATATATAGATCTCCTCTCCTCTGTGTATATATATATATATAGATCTCCTCTCCTCTGTATATATATATATATATAGATCTCCTCTCCTCTGTATATATATATATATATATATATAGATCTCCTCTCCTCTGTATATATATATATATATAGATCTCCTCTCCTCTGTATATATATATAGATCTCCTCTCCTCTGTATATATATATAGATCTCCTCTCCTCTGTATATATATATATATATAGATCTCCTCTCCTCTGTATATATATATATAGATCTCCTCTCCTCTGTATATATATATATAGATCTCCTCTCCTCTGTATATATATACATAGATCTCCTCTGTGTATATATATATATATAGATCTCCTCTCCTCTGTATATATATATATATATATATATATCTCCTCTCCTCTGTATATATATATATATAGATCTCCTCTCCTCTGTATATATATATATATATATATATATATATATATATATATATAGATCTCCTCTCCTCTGTATATATATATTGCAGTAACACATATTTTGCTATACACATGTTTATTCCCTTTGTGTGTATATATATATAGATCTCCTCTCCTCTGTATATATATATAGATCTCCTCTCCTCTGTGTATATATATATATATCTCCTCTCCTCTGTGTATATATATATATATATTGCAGTAACACATGTTTTGCTATACACATGTTTATTCCCTTTGTGTGTATTGGAACTAAACCAAAAAAGGAGGAAAAAAAGCAAATTGGACATAATGGGGGAGATTTATCAAAACCTGTGCAGAGGAAAAGTCGACCAGTTGCCCATAGCAACCAATCAGATCGCTACTTTCATTTTGCAGAGGCCTTGTTAAAAATGAAAGAAGCGATCTGATTGGTTGATATGGGCAACTGGGCAGCTTTTCCTCTGCACGGGTCTTGATAAATCTCCCCCAATGTCACCAAACTCCAAAAATGGTCTGGACACAATTATTGGCACCTTAACTTAAATATTTGGTTGCACACCCTTTGGAAAAAATAAGTGAAATTAGTGTCTTCCTATAAGCATCAATAAGCTTCTTACACCTCTCAGCCGGAATGTTGGACCACTCTTCCTATAACCATCAATAAGCTTCTTACACCTCTCAGCCGGAATGTTAGACCACTCTTCCTATAACCATCAATAAGCTTCTTACACCCCTCAGCCGGAATGTTAGACCACTCTTCCTATAACCATCAATAAGCTTCTTACACCCCTCAGTCGGAATGTTGGACCACTCTTCCTATAACCATCAATAAGCTTCTTACACCTCTCAGCCGGAATGTTAGACCACTCTTCCTATAACCATCAATAAGCTTCTTACACCCCTCAGCCGGAATGTTGGACCACTCTTCCTATAAGCATCAATAAGCTTCTTACACCCCTCAGCCGGAATGTTGGACCACTCTTCCTATAACCATCAATAAGCTTCTTACACCTCTCAGCCGGAATGTTGGACCACTCTTCCTATAAGCATCAATAATCTTCTTACACCTCTCTGTTGGAATGTTGGACCACTCTTCCTATAAGCATCAATAAGCTTCTTACACCTCTCAGCCGGAATGTTGGACCACTCTTCCTATAAGCATCAATAAGCTTCTTACACCTCTCAGCCGGAATGTTGGACCACTCCTCCTTTACAAACTGCTCCCGGTCTCTTATTGGACGGCGCCTTTTCCCAACAGTAATTATAAGATCTCTCCACAGGTGATCAATGGGATTTAGATCTGGACTCATTGCTGACACTTCAGAACTCTCCAGCGCTTTGTTGTCATCCATTTCTGGGGCTTTTTGACGTATGTTTGGGGTCATTTTCCTGCTGGAAGACCCAAGATCTCAGACATGCAACCCATGCAACTTTTTTGCAACCATTTTAAAGGGGTATTCCAGCCCCAAGACATCTTATCCCCTATCCAAAGGATAGGGGATAAGTTGTCTGATCGCGGGGATCTCGCCTTTGGGGACCCCCGAAATATAGCATGCAGCCCCCACCTGTAAGCACTGCTGGAAGCGCTGGAGGCTCTCAGTGTTATGCCTCTGGACCACGGAGTATCGTGACGTCGCGACTCCACCCCTGTGTGACATCACGCCCCGCCCCCTCAATGGAAGTCTATGGGAGGGGGCGTGACATCATACGGGGGCGGAGTTGTGATGTCACAATACTCCATCCCTGTGGTCGGGAGGCATAACACTGGGCCGGACCTGACAAGCTCGGCAGCGCTCAGCAGTCTGTATGGAGCGGGCTCCGGACTCCTGCCCGCGCCATACTCTTCAGCCCCCGGCATGGGGGACATGTGAATGCTCCCCCCACAGTGTGATCCACTATAGAGGTAGCCGGTGGGCTTACCTCTCTATCCTGCTGTCCCATGGCTCTGTCATTGATAGATCCTGGCTGGACCAGGCTCTATCAATGGATCACAGAGCACACAGATCAATGGAGTTCAATAGAACTCTATTCATCTGTATGAGGAATCTAATGATTCCTCCTAAAAGTCTAATGAAGTGTAAAAAAAAAAAAATATAAAGTTTTAATATAAGTTTAAAAGACACACATTAACCCCTTCCATGTTAAAAGTTCCAATCACCCCCTTTTCCTATATAAAACCATGTAAACATAATAATAATAACCATATTTAGTATCGCTGCGTGCGTAATTGTACGAACTATTAATATATAACATTATGTATCCCGTACGGTAAATGACGTAAATGAAACAAAAAATACCAATTTTTATAATATCCCAGAAAAAAAGTTAATGTGATTAAAAAGTCAGATGAATACCAAAATGGTACCGATATAGAAAACGGATTATGGCGCAAAAAATGAGCCCTCATACAGCCTGGTAATAACATTTTTTTATTTTTGTTTAAAGCTACAGGGGTCAAAAAATGGCAATAAAAAAAATTCATAAAAGTTCAAAATTGTTTTAAAAATAAAATAAATTAATCACATTTTTTGTTGTGAAACATGCAGTTACCCAGGGATCAAAAATCAAAGATGATTTCCTTCAAGAACAGCGCCGCCCCTGCTCTCATGTTGTGTGCGGTATTGCAGCTCGGCACCATTGAAGTGAATGAAGCCAAGTTGTAATACCACACACAACCTGCGTACGGGGCAGCGCTGTTTTTGGAAGAAATCAGCTCTGTTTTTCTGGTCCCGGATAACTCCTTAAAAGTAAATAAAAAAAAAAGTTAATACAAATATATGTATATTTTTCCAATGATTTAAAGGGGTACTCCAGTGAAAAACTATTTTTTTTTTCATATCAACTGGCTCCAGAGATGTAATCAGATTTAAAAAATCTTAATCCTACCAGTACTTATCAGCTGCTGAAGTTGTGTCAGCTCTATTCACATGGTGCAAATTTTTCGGAATGCCTCGCAATAGGTGACGGCGCATTTCTGAGCTGATTCCGCAGAAAGAATTGACATGTTAATTCTCTCTGCGGAGGCCGGAATTTGAATTTCCACACCAGATGTTTCCGCACGGGAAACTATGGGAGGCTGCTACAACGGCATTTCGAGCAGAATTTTTCTGCTGGATTCCATTCAGAAGTTCCGCCGTGTAAAGTAAAATTTTCCGCTGTATTCCGCTCGGAAATTCCACCGCGTGAACGAGGCCATAGGCCTCGTTCACGCGGCGGAATTTCCGAGCGGAATACAGCGGAAAAAATTCCACTCAGAAATTTCGTTTCAGCAGAGTCCCATTGTTTTCAATGGGATTCTGCTGCAACGTGCACACGGCGGAATTTCCATGCGGGAAACATCTGGCACGGAATTTCACGAAGAATCGTTAATTGTTTCTGCGGAATCTGCTTGGAAATGCATTGCCGTCTATGGAGATGGCGCACTTACCGAGTGGTCCTTGCGCCGGTTGATGAGTCGTCTAAACATTCCGCAATATTTCCGCAGTGTGATGGAACATTTTGTGATGAAAAAATTAACGCCGCTTCTCTTTACAGATGACGAAGACGTTTTTCTGTGCGGCAAATGCAAAAAACAGTTCAACTCTCTGCCGGCCTTCATGATCCACAAGCGGGAGCAGTGTCATGGCGGCGCACCGTCCCTGGCGTCCGTCTCCCTGGGTAACCACAGCGTCTATACACCGCCGGTCAGCTCCGTGCAGCAGCTGCAAGTCAACAGACAGGTGAGAGGGGACCAGGGGCGACTCCATGACAGCGCCGCAGACTACCGTATATACTCGAGTATAAGCCGAGTTTTTCAGCACGATTTTTCGTGCTGAAAACACCCCCCTCGGCTTATACTCGAGTGAACTCTCCGCCCTCAGTGGTCTTCAACCTGCGGATCTCCAGAGGTTTCAAAACTACAACTCCCAGAAAGCCCGGGCAGCCATCGGCTGTCCGGGCTTGCTGGGAGTTGTAGTTTTGAAACCTCTGGAGGTCCGCAGGTTGAAGACCACTGAGGCCTTCGACATCATCCAGCCCCCTCTCACCCCCTTTAGTTCTGTAGTCACCTCCACTCGGCGGGACATTAGGGTGCGCATGTCCGGTGGGGAGGTCGTCCGGTGGGATAGTGGTTCCGGGCTGCCATCTTCACCGGGGGGCCTCTTCTCCGCGCTTCGGGCCCGGCAACGGAATAGTCACGTTGCCTTGACGACGACGCAGAGGTACGTTCATTACCAACGTCCCTCTGCGTCATCGTCAAGGCAACGCCTCTATTCCGGGCCCGAAGCGTGGAGAAGAGGCCCCCCGGTGAAGATGGCAGCCCGGAACCACTATCCCACCGGACAATCCTGCAGCATCGGACATGCGCACCCTAATGTCCCGCCGAGTGGAGGTGACTACAGAACTAAAGGGGGTGAGAGGGGGGGACTGGATGATGTCGAAGGCCGTAGTGGTCTTCAACCTGCGGACCTCCAGAGGTTTAAAAACCACAACTCCCAGCAAGCCCGGACAGCCGATGGCTGCCCGGGCTTGCTGGGAGTTGTAGTTTTGAAACCTCTGGAGGTCCGCAGGTTGAAGACCACTGTATCAGACATTGACAAGTGGTGATGATGAAGGGGGGTGTGGGATGATGACAGGCGGTGATGATGATGAGGGTGTTAATGACGGGGGTCTGGATGATGACAGGGGGGGATGATGTATTTCCCACCCTAGGCTTATACTCGAGTTAATAACTTTTCCTGGGATTTTGGGGTGAAATTAGGGGCCTCGGCTTATATTCGGGTCGGCTTATACTCGAGTATATACGGTATGTTAGAGGCATTCACTGGCCACTTTATTAGGTACACCTGGTCAATGGCTCATTAACACTAAAAGCTAATCTGCTGATCACATGGCGGCGACTCGGTGCATTTAGGCATGTATATGTGGTCAAGACAACTTGCTGAAGTTTAAATTGAGCATCAGAATGGAGAACAAAGAGGATTAGGTGACTGTGATCGTGACATGGTTGTTGGTGCTGAAAATTTCACACACACGACCATCTCTAGGGTTTACAGGGAACGGTCCGAAAAAGAGAAAATATCCAGAGAGCGGCTGTTGTGTGGAGGAAAATGACTTGTTGATGTCAGAGGAGAATGGGCAGACTGGTTTGAGAAGACAGAAAGGCAACAGTAACTTAAATAACCACTAATTACACCCAAGGTCTGCAGAATACCATCTCTGACCGCACAACATGTCCAACCTTGGAGCAGATGGGCTACAGCAGCAGAAGACCACACCGGGGGCCACTCTTGTCAGCTAAGATCAGGAAACTGGAGAATGGAAGATGGAAGAACGTTGTCTGGTCTGAGGAGTCTCCATTCCAGCTGTGACATCAGATGGGGCAGAATTTGGTGTAAACAACATAAAGCCCTGATCCCTCCTGCCTTGTATCAGGGTCAGGCTGGGGGGGGGGGGGGGAACGGACGGACATTTTCTGGGCACTTTGGGCCTCTTAGTACCAATTGATCCTGGAATAAACCCCACAGCCTCCCTGAGTATTGTTACTGACCATGTCCGTCCCTTTATGACCACAGTGGAGCCATCTTCTGATGATACTTCCAGCAGGATAATGCCCCATGTCACATGACATCATCTCATACAGGACAATGAGGTCACATGACATCATCTCATACAGGACAATGAGGTCACATGACATCATCTCCTACAGGACAATGAGGTCACATGACATCATCTCATAGAGGACAATGAGGTCACATGACATCATCTCATACAGGACAATGAGGTCACATGACATCATCTCATACAGGACAATGAGGTCACATGACATCATCCTATACATTACAATGAGGTCACATGACATCATCTCATACAGGACAATGAGGTCACATGACATCATCTCATACAGGACAATGAGGTCACATGACATCATCTCCTACAGGACAATGAGGTCACATGACATCATCTCATAGAGGACAATGAGGTCACATGACATCATCTCATACAGGACAATGAGGTCACATGACATCATCTCATACAGGACAATGAGGTCACATGACATCATCCTATACATTACAATGAGGTCACATGACATCATCTCATACAGGACAATGAGGTCACATGACATCATCTCATACAGGACAATGAGGTCACATGACATCATCTCCTACAGGACAATGAGGTCACATGACATCATCTCATACAGGACAATGAGGTCACATGACATCATCTCATACAGGACAATGAGGTCACATGACATCATCCTATACATTACAATGAGGTCACATGACATCATCTCATACAGGACAATGAGGTCACATGACATCATCTCATACAGGACAATGAGGCCACATGACATCATCTCATAAAGGACAATGAGGTCACATGACATCTCATACAGGACAATGAGGTCACATGACATCATCTCATACAAGACAATGAGGTCACATGACATCATCTCATACAGGACAATGAGGTCACATGACATCATCTCATACAGGACAATAAGGTCACATGACATCATCTCATACAGGACAATGAGGTCACATGACATCATCTCATACAGGACAATGAGGTCACATGACATCATCCTATACATTACAATGAGGTCACATGACATCATCTCATACAGGACAATGAGGTCACATGACATCATCTCATACAGGACAATGAGGCCACATGACATCATCTCATAAAGGACAATGAGGTCACATGACATCTCATACAGGACAATGAGGTCACATGACATCATCTCATACAAGACAATGAGGTCACATGACATCATCTCATACAGGACAATGAGGTCACATGACATCATCTCATACAGGACAATGAGGTCACATGACATCATCCCATACAGGACAATGAGGTCACATGACATCATCCCATACAGGACAATGAGGTCACATGACATCATCTCATACAGGACAATGAGGTCACATGACATCATCTCATACAGGACAATGGGGTCACATGACATGATCTCCTACAGGACAATGAGGTCACATGACTCCAATGGCCTCCACAGTCACCAGATCTCATCCAATAAATCACCGCTGGGATGTGGTGGAACCGGAGATTCTCATCACGGATCCGACAAATCTACAGTAACTGTGTGATGTCATCATGTCCATATGGAGGAACTGTGTGATGTCATCATGTCCATATGGAGGAACTGTGTGATGTCATCATGTCCATATGGAGGAACTGTGTGATGTCATCATGTCCATATGGGGGAACTGTGTGATGTCATCATGTCCATATGGAGGAACTGTGTGATGTCATCATGTCCATATGGAAGAACTGTGTGATGTCATCATGTCTATATGGAGGAACTGTGTGATGTCATCATGTCTATATGGAGGAAGTGTGTGATGTCATCATGTCTATATGGGGGAACTGTGTGATGTCATCATGTCTATATGGAGGAAATGTGTGATGTCATCATGTCTATATGGAGGAACTGTGTGATGTCATCATGTCCATATGGAGGAACTGTGTGATGTCATCATGTCCATATGGAGGAACTGTGTGATGTCATCATGTCCATATGGAGAAATGTGTGATGTCATCATGTCTATATGGAAGAACTGTGTGATGTCATCATGTCCATATGGAGGAACTGTGTGATGTCATCATGTCCATATGGGGGAACTGTGTGATGTCATCATGTCCATATGGAGGAACTGTGTGATGTCATCATGTCCATATGGGGGAACTGTGTGATGTCATCATGTCCATATGGAGAAATGTGTGATGTCATCATGTCTATATGGAAGAACTGTGTGATGTCATCATGTCCATATGGAGGAACTGTGTGATGTCATCATGTCCATATGGAAGAACTGTGTGATGTCATCATGTCCATATGGAGGAACTGTGTGATGTCATCATGTCTATATGGGGGAACTGTGTGATGTCATCATGTCTATATGGAGGAAGTGTGTGATGTCATCATGTCTATATGGAGGAACTGTGTGATATCATCATGTCCATATGGGGGAACTGTGTGATGTCATCATGTCCATATGGGGGAACTGTGTGATGTCATCATGTCCATATGGAGGGAACTGTGTGATGTCATCATGTCCATATGGAGAACTGTGTGATGTCATCATGTCCATATAGAGGAACTGTGTGATGTCATCATGTCTATATGGAGGAACTGTGTGATGTCATCATGTCCATATGGAGGAACTGTGTGATGTCATCATGTCCATATGGAGGAACTGTGTGATGTCATCATGTCTATATGGAAGAACTGTGTGATGTCATCATGTCTATATGGAGCTCTAAAAAACATTTCCAGCACCGTGTAGAAAGTACAAAGCAGGTCCAACTGGGGACTAGAGAGGTGTACCTAATAAAGTGGCTCCTGTGTAATAACCAGAGATAGTAAATTAGAAATTGCAATTTAGTTTGACCTAACTGTAGGAAAATACATTTATTTTCTATACTTTTATACTGTTCTCGTTTCATATGAAATAACTACTATATATCCTGATCCCATAGAGATAGCAGCAGTATACAGATAGAGCTGGAGGGGAGGTGTATAACTACTATATATCCTGATCCCATAGAGATAGCAGCAGTATACAGATAGATCTGGAGGGGAGGTGTATAACTACTATATATCCTGATCACATAGAGATTGCAGTAGTATACAGGTAGAGCTGGAGGGGATGTGTATATCTACTATATATCCTGATCCCATAGAGATAGCAGCAGTATACAGATAGAGCTGGAGGGGAGGTGTATAACTATTATATGTCCTGATCCAATAGAGATGGCAGCAGTATACAGATAGAGCTGGAAGGGACATAATATATGTATTTTCTTTATTCGCTGTCATACAGATCTCCACCTACATCGCGGTCCCGCCATCGCCGCTCATCCAGACGCTGGTACAAGGCAATGTCTTGGTGAACGATGAAGTCCTGCTCTCTGCCATGTCCGCACTCACCTCGCTGGATCAGCCCATGCCACCCACGCCAGCTCCGGTGCAGGTAACAGAAGACAGCGCAGTAACGTAAGAGATATATATATATATATACACATGAATAGACTATATAAAATGTATATATGAAAAGACTATAAAGAAATAACGCAGACAGTAACCGCATTGTCGCCTATAGATCTCGTATTCAGCGCATTTGTCTTTTCCAGAGTCACCTTAGTATGCACGCCGCCGGCACCTATCTCCACGCGCCCTCCCTGCCTCCCCGACCGCCACATCCACCACCACAAGCCCCTGCAGCACCAGCACAGAACCTTATGGGGGTCCCCGTCCAAGCAAACGGGGGCAGTTGCAGTACGGTCGTGCAGGTCTACAGCTCGCCGATCAGTATGCCAGGAAACACCGGCATGGAAATTCATGGTTTGGGCATGGCGCCCTACACCCAGATAGAGGTAAATAGTGGCTTTCTTTGGATGGATATGGTTCTAGAGCCATGGTCTCCAAACTGTGGCCCTCCAGATGCTGCAAAACTACAACTCCCAGCATGCCCGGACTGCAACGCTCATTGTAAAGGGCAGTGGTCTCCAAACTGTGGCCCTCCAGATGCTGCAAAACTACAATTCCCAGCATGCCCGGACTGCATCGCTCACTGTAAAGGGCAGTGGTCTCCAAACTGTGGCCCTCCAGATGCTGCAAAACTACAACTCCTAGCATGCCCGGACAGCCGTTGGCTGTCCGGGCATGCTGGGAGTTGTAGTTTTGGCATCATCTGGAGGGCCTCAGTTTGGAGACCACCGTTCTAGAGTACTTATAGTTCTCCTTGGATGATTCAGGTTCCAAGTCAGTGCGTGGAGAGTACTGTCTATAACACCCCCCCTGTATACAGCCCGGGAAAACAGGGGCTGAAATCCAAAACTACAAGCAGCTGTTCACCTTGTGCCGATGTAAACGGGAACAATATGGGAAGCCTGGAGCCTGCCGTCCCTAACAAGACCCGCCGCTCCAAGACGGACGCCACCGGACAGAACGGTGAGTGCATTGCTGACAGTCAGGATATTAAAGGGGTATTCCAGGAAGAAAACCTTTATTTTTTATTTTTAATCAACTGGTGCCAGAAAGTTAAACAGATTTGTAAATGACTTCTATTAAAATAAATCTTAATCCTTCCAGTACTTATTAGCTGCTGAATACTACAGAGGAAATTCTTTTCTTTTTGGAACACAGAGCTCTCTGCTGACATCATGACCACAGTGCTCTCTGCTGACATCTCTGTCCATTTTTAGGAACTGTCCAGAGCAGCATAGGTTGTCTATGGGGATTTTCTTCCTAAAATGGACAGAGGTGTCAGCAGAGAGCACCGTGCTCGTGATGTCAGCTGAGAGCTCTGTGTTCCAAAAAGAAAATAATTTCCTCTGTAGTATTCAGCAGCTAATAAGTACTGGAAGGATTAAGATTTTTTAATAGAAGTAATTTACAAATCTGTTTAACTTTCTGGCACCAGTTGATTAAAAATAAAGAAATAGCAAGGTCAGTCAGGCCAGGTCAGAACCAGGAAGTCACGCAGCACTAAATCACTAAGCAAAGGGATAGTCAGAAAACAAGCACAAGGTCAGAAGAGAAGACAGTAATAACAGCTGGTAAGCTAGTGCTAGGGATGAAATCACTATTACAAGCAATTCCGCTTGGAGATTCTCTAGTGTGCATATAGGAGGCACCGAAAGCAGCACTGGATAACTGGACTTTGCAGCGGCAGCACTAGGCACTTTAAAATGTATATTTTCTATTTACCGTATTTTTCGCCGTATAAGACGCACTTTTTTTGGGGGGGGGGGGAAGTTGGTGCGTCTTATACGGCAAATACACATTAAACCCTGTCCTATCGCAGCGGTCCCTGCGGCCATCAACGGCCGGGACCCGCGGCTAATACAGGACATCACTGATCGCGGTGATGCCCTGTATTAACCCTTCAGATGCGGCGATCAAAGCTGACCGCCGCGTCTGAAGGGAAAGTGACACTAACCCGGCTGCTCAGTCGGGCTGTTTGGGACCGCCGCGGTGAAATCGCGGCGTCCCGAACAGCATACAGGACACTGGGAGGGACCTTACCTGCCTCCTCGGTGTCTGCTCCGTGCCGGGATCCCCTGCATGGCCGGCGCTCTCCTTCGTCGTCGCGCACGCCATTCCGTCATCCAATAGGAGCGGCGTGCTTAGCGACGTGATGATGGAGAGCGAGGATACCCGGCAGCAGAGACGTTCCGGAGCGACAGGGACACCCCGGGGACGCGGCGACAGCGATGGAGGGCGACATCCAGGGCAGCGGTGACGGGTCCGGAGCGGCGGGGACACGTGAGTATTATCTCCTATACCAGTGGTCTTCAACCTGCGGACCTCCAGATGTTGCAAAACTACAACTCCCAGCATGCCCGGACAGCCAACGGCTGTCCGGGCTTGCTTGGAGTTGTAGTTTTGCAATATCTGGAGGTCCGCAGGTTGAAGGTTCAGAATCTTTTTTTTCTAGATTTTCACCCTTTAAAATTGGGTGCGTCCTATATGCCGGAGCGTCTAATATGGCGAAAAATACGGTACTTAGTACATTTTATATTCCACAGATAGGGCTGATCTGTAATTTTAAAGGGGTACTCGGCCCCTAGACATCTTATCCCCTATCCAAAGGATAGGGGAAAATATGTCAGATTGCCGCGGTCCCGCTGCGAGTTCGCTCTGCACGCAATGACGGGCGATACAGGGGACGGTGCAGCGTGACGTCATGGCTCCTCCCCTCGTGACGTCACGGCCCGCCCCCCTCAATGCGAGTCTATGGGAGGGGGCGTGGCGGTCGGCACTCCCCTGCCATAGACTTGCATTAAGGGATGGGCCGTGATGTCACGAGGGGCGGAGCCATGACATCACGCTGCTCCGTCCCCTGTATCGCCTGTCATTACGCACAGAGGGAACTCGCTCTGTGCAGTAATAACATCGGGGTGCCGCAGCGGCAATCCCGGGGGTCCCCAGCAGCGGGACCCCGGCGATCTGACAACTTATCCCCTATCCTCTGGATAGGGGATAAGATGTCTAGGGGCGGAGTACCCCTTTAATGCTTAGTAAATATAGATGCAGTGTCCTTACCCACATAAGGATGAGTTCCCTCTAAATGATTTACATCCTTGTTTAGGAAAGCTGAAGTCTCCGAAGCTGAAGTGCACCTTCTGTGATAAAGCCTTTGGGAAGAACTTTGATCTCCAGCAGCACGTTAGAAGGTAAGACTATGGATCCTTAAAGTGGACCCGTCAGATCCAACAAAAAAACATTTTTTTAAAATATATCACTCAGTACCTAAGCCTGACCATGTACATCTAATTTTTATGTGTCTAGCGCCTTTATTTATTTTTATATTACACTTTTAATTTAGCTCACTAGTCTGAATTCCTCCCAAAGGGAGGGGCGTGGCCTCACTGTGCAGGTCTCCGTCCCCTCCCTCAGTATGTTTCTGCTCACATCTCCCCTAGCATTAGCAAAACTACAACTCCCAGCATGTCCTCACTGACAGTAGCGGGACACAAGATGACAGTGGGAGGATTTTTCCTGCACTCACAGCTGTCAATCAAGGAAGTGTGTCCATGACATAGGTGATGACTCATGGACACAGCAGGACTAGTATGTGTCCCGGCAGGCAGGAGGGGGGGTGCAGTTGTGTGACTGGCTTTGTAAGAATGAAATACTGAAAATTTTCTAATGAAAGCAATTGCAAAACCTATTGGTTATACCTGCTTTACAACATATCAAAAGTGTTTGTATCTGACAGTGCCCATTTAAAGCGGACCTGTCGGCAGGTTTTTAGGGTGTAAAGTAAGGGCGTGGCTGTATAGAAAAAGGCACGGTGCTCGATAATGCTGACATCTTCAATGCGTCTTTAATCCGTTAGACGATGTAGCGGGGAGGTGACAGCTGTTTCGTGTGGATGATGCACTTCTTCCAGCCTCATATCACATCACTACTCCTTCCAGGCACAGGCTAACGCCAGAACAGCCCTTAATTATCTTAATAACGTTGAAATTATGAGCTACACCGGTGTATTTTCTTGGCCTGTTTTCCTGACTTCTCTTTTGCATTGTGATTCTGTACCGCAGTGCTCTCTATGTTACCGACTTGGCTTGGTTGACTTTGATTATACATTTGTTTGTGCATTACCTGTTAGTGCTCCTATTACTGTTCTGTTGTTTGTTAACCCTTTTTGTGCCCTCACCTTGACAGTATGTGATTGGTAAAATTATATATTTTTTTCAGTCATACCGGGGAGAAGCCGTTCCAGTGTATCGTATGTGGACGAGCGTTCGCACAGAAGTCAAATGTCAAAAAACATATGCAGACTCACAAAGTGTGGCCAAAAGCTCCGAATACCACAAATACACAGGGATCCATGACCGTCCAGGTGGTGCCGCTGAATCCCTCCCAGCCAGAAGAGGAAAGCATTGAAAATGGAGGTAATTGCGTCTGTTCTCCGGCCCTGTAACGGGCGTCTCGCTGGACTCTTCCCGCTTCATTGATGTTTTTTACAGTCTCCAGCCAGGTGCCTTCTGAAGATACATCTTCTCAGGACATAGACACATCTCAGAACGGTCCTTGTGACGGGTCGGAGGCCAAGCAGGGGGTCCTGATTGACAGCTCCTATCACTGCCAGTTCTGCAGCAGCAAGTTCAGCAGCTATTTCCAGCTTAAGTCCCATATGACGCAACACAAAGAGGAGCAGGTAAGAAGTGGGAATCGGGTCATTAAGTGAACGTATAGGAAGATGTTTTTCCTACCAAGGTGCCTCCAGCTGCTGCAAAACTTCAACTCCAAGCATGCCTGGACAGCCAAAGGCCTGTCTGCCTCCTCCAGAGGATCCACATTGATCCTGAAAGGTAAATCAGACTTCCATCTCATCTCATTCCTTAGTGCTGTGGTCTTCAAACTGCATCCCTTCAGTTGTTGCAAAACTACTAGTCCCATAATGCGGGGCATACTGGGAGAGGTAGTTCTGCAACAGCTGGAGGCACACTGGTTGGAAAACACTGGTGTAGGGACTCGCATGGCTGTGAAAACCCTTGATGCGGGTGGCGATTTTGCTTATCTAGGCCAAAATGTCATCTAATACTTTGTGTTTATCATGTCTAGTGTTTTTATTTCGAAATGTGGGAGTTGTAGTTTCGCAACAGCTGTAGGGCAACAGTTTGAAGGCCACTGCACTAAGGGATGAGATGAGAGGAAAGCCTTGATTTACCTTTTCTCCAAAGTGTTCCAGGAGCCGTTTTTCACCACAACAATGCCAGGCTACAGTGAGCAGCCTGAGCGGCCTACACCTGCTACCAAGTCTCCAGACTTGTGCAATGCCATTGGTCGACAATTGCGCAGGGAGCTGCCCGCAGCGGATCTTGATGATTTGCGTGCCCGAGTGCATTCAGCGTGGCAGAACATTCCTCAGAAAACCATTAACAGCCTCACTGATAGTATGCCAAGGCGTGTAGTTGCGTGTATTCCTGGGCATGGCGCTTATACTTGATACTGAATTGAGACATTTTGAATATTTTGTTTACATTTTTCTTTTTGATAATTTGCATATCATTAACATGTCTACCGATCCTGTGAATTTCATAGTGCCACTACTTCTCTTAAGTGTTAATATTTCCATAGATACTTAAAGGGGTACTCCACCCCTAGACATCTTATCCCCTTTGCAAAGGATAGGGGATAAGATGTCTGACCGCAGGTACCCCCGCGAGCTCCGTGCTGCCTCCGGCGATCAACGCCGGAGGCTCGTGACCTCAAGGCCACGCCCCCTCAATGCAAGTCTATGGGAGGGGGCGTGACAGCATCGCCAGTCATCCGGCATGGAGCGAAGTTCGCTCCGTGCAGCGGATGTCTGGAATACCGCAACCGCCTGATCAGACATCTTATCCTCTATGGATGTCTAGGGGCGGAGTACCCCTTTAATGCTGTTCTACATTGCAGTCACTGTGCGTTTTTTTGCAGGTGTATAAGTGTGTGGTGAAGGGCTGCGTTCACACTTGTCAGAAACTGGACCAATTTCTGGAACACATCAAGACCCACCAGGAGGAGATGACGTACCGATGCCACATCTGTAACAAAGACTTCTCCTCTCTGTATGAGATGGGGGTCCACCAGTATTCTCACAGCCTGCTGCCCCTCATCGCCCCCAAGAAGGAGATGGCGGTATACAAGTGAAGTATCAGTCCTATGTAATGTATGACATCATAGCCAGGCAGAGGGATCCCAGCACAGCATTGATCAGTGTTATCGGCGCTCTGCTTATACAGCCTGCTGAAGATCAGACGGTGAGGGATCTCACTGCGGAGGTCCTGATGCCCCCCCTCCCCAAAGGACCGCCACCAGTATTTTACTGATTTTAGATCCTGCAATAGTCTTTAAAGGGGTACTCTGCTGCTCAGCGTTTGGAACAAACTGTTTCGAACGCTGGAGTCGGGAGCTTGTGACGTCATAGCCCCGCCCCCATGCTGTCACGCTCCGCCCCCTCAATGCAAGTCTATGGGAGGGGGCGTGACGGCTGTCACGCCCCCTCCCATAGACTTGCATTGAGGGGGCGGGGTGTGATGTCATGAGGGGGCAGGGCTATTATGTCATGAGCTGCCGGCTCTAGTGTTCGGAACAGTTTGTTCCAAACGGTGAGTAGAGGAGTACCCCTTTAATCGCTGGATCTAAAGGGTTAATGTGATCATGGTGATTTCCGGCATTAGCTGTGAGTCCCGGCTGCTGGTAGAGGATGCAAATATATCCGGTACACTTAACACTGTTTTCTAGTGCCATATATATATATATATACACATGGCGCATGCACAGTTAAGCTTAATCTTAATCCTTCCAGTACTTATCGGCTGCTGTATGCTCCACAGGAAGTTGTGTAGTTCTTTCCAGTCTGACCACAGTGCTCTCTGCTGCCACCTCTGTCCATGTCAGGAACTATCCAGAGCAGGAGAGGTTTGCTATGGGGGATTTGCTCTTGCTCTGGACAGTTCCTGACATGGACAGAGGTGTCAGCAGAGAGCACTGTGGTCAGACGGGAAAGAGCTACACAACTTCCTGTGGAGCATACAGCAGCTGATAAGAACTGGAAGGATTAAGATTTTTATATGGAAGTAATTTGCAAATCTGTTTAACTTTCTGGCACCAGTTGATTTAAAAAAAAAAGTTTTCCACCGGAGTAACCCTTTAAAGGGGTACTCTGGGGCTCCAGCGTTCTGACGTCACGGCCACGCCCCCCTAATGATGCCACATCACGCTCCCTCCATTTATATCTATGGGAGACATAGACATGTATGGAGGGGACGTGGCATGACATCACAAGGGGGCGTGGCCGTGACATCACCACTGCTGCAGGAACCAGGCGTTTGTTTAGAATGCGGGTGCAGCAGGGAGATCGCAGGGGATCCCCAGCAGCGGGACCCCCGCGATCACACATCTTATCCCTTATCCTTTGGATAGGAAATAAAATGTCTAGCAGCGGAGTACCCCTTTAACAGTACACTGTGCAGAATGTGCAAAAAATAGGGGAAATATCCCTAAATATCACTACATAAATAAAGTGACAAAAAAAACACTGAAATATGCCATAAAAAAATCCTGTCCGCAAAAGTGCAGACAGTGAGTGATAAAGAGCAACAATCGATAAATTCATGTAGAATACTGTAGAACAGGGGGTCCTTAGGGGGTACGCCAATGCGCTGACAAATACCGACCATACATTGGCCAGTATTTGTCAGCGCACAGTGGAGAATGGCGGCGGCAGCTCCCTGTATAGTATCGCATCCACGGCTACTGCACGGGAGCTGCATGGTTGCCGGGGAGACGTGTGCACAACGCAGGAGGACGTCACGCGTCAGTGCAGCCCCGCCGAACGGGACTCTGGGACGCGCTGTATACCCGGACAGGTCACACGCGAACAGGCCGCGTAATGTAAAAAAAAAAGTCAAAAATAAGGGATATATCTGTATATTATACAGTGGTCCCTCAACATATGATGGTAATTCCTTCCAAATGAACCATCGTTACTTGAATCCATCGTATGTTGAGGGATCCGTGGAATAGAAATATAGAAAGTTATACTCCCGTGTCCCCGCCGCTCCGGACCGTCACCGCTGCCCTGGATCATCGCTCCCCATCGCCGTCATCACGTCCCCGGGGCTCCTATTGGATGACAGGACGGCGTGCGCGGCGATGTGATCACGACGAAGGAGAGCGACGGCCATGCAGCGGTGCATGAAGAGGAGGGTCCGATACGTCGGGGACAGGTGAGTGATCGTCAGGGGACCACGTAAACGGCTATCCGATGGCAGCTGAAGCAGTCTGCGCTGCAGGATAGCCGTTTATGCGATGGTCCCGACATACAAAAGCATCGTATGTTGAAATGATCGTATGTCGGGGCCATCGTAGGTCGGGGGGTCACTGTATATATATTAGCCCAGGGGGGTCGGAGGGAGGGAGAGAAATAATGGTGCAAGGGGATTAACATGGAGGGGGGGGTAGAGGGATAGTGGCAAAACAGGATTAATATGGAGGGGGGGTGAGGATTATCCCCCCTCCATCTTAATGCCCTTGTGCCATTATTCCCCCCTCCCTCTGATCCCCGTTTGCCTTATTGGATAATAATGGCACAAGGGGATTAAGATGGGGGGGGGGGGGGATAATGGAAAAAGGGGATTAAAGGGGTACTCCATTGCCCCAGGGTCCGGAACATTTTGTTCCGAATGCTGGGTACGGGCTGCGGGGGTCATGATGTCACACCATGCCCCCTCAATGCAAGTCTATGGGAGGGGGCGTGACATACGTCACGCCCCCTCCCATAGACTTGCATTGAGGGGGTGTGACGTCACAAGGGGCGTGGCCGTGACGTCATGACCCCCGCACCCGGCGTTCTGAACTAAAATGTTTTCCACCGGAGTACCCCTTTAAGCTGTACTAAATTGCTGTAATAAATGTGCAAAAAAACATGAAAATATGATCTTAAAGGGGCACTCCCGTGGAAAACTTTTTTCTTTTAAATCTACTGGTGCCAGAAAGGTAAACAGATTTGTAAATCACTTCTAGTAAAAAATCTTAATCCTTCCAGTACTTATTAGCGGCTGTATACTAAAGAGAAATCCAAAAAAGAAATGCATTTCCTGTGATGTCATGACCACAGTGCTCTCTGCTGACATCTCTGTCCACTTTAGGAACTGTCCAGAGCAGCATATGTTTGCTATGGGGATTTTCTCCAGCTCTGGACAGTTCCTAAAATGGACAGCAGAGGAGAGCACTGTGGTCATGACATCAGAGGAAATGCATTTCTTTTTTGGATTTCTCTTTAGTATACAGACGATAAAAAGTACTGGAAGGATTAAGATTTTTTAATAGAAGTGATTTACAAATCTGTTTAACTTTCTGGCACCAGTTAATAAAAAAAAAAAAAAAAAAAAAAGTTTTCCACGAGAGTACCCCTTTAAGATTACTTGTATAGATTGTCACAAGCTGCGCCCTAGATGAACAGACGTGTAATCACCATGTGACTTCCTGTTATTCCAGGTGTTTGAAGTGCATGAACAAATACTCCACCCCGGAGGCATTGGAGCAACACCTACAGACGGCCACCCACAGCTACCCCTGCCCACACTGCCAGAAGGTGAGAAGGGGACCTGGATCAGTGTTTCCCAATCAGGGGGTCTCCAGCTGTTGCAAAACTACAACTCCCAGCATGCCCAGAAAGCCAAAGGCCCATCTGCCTTCTCCAGAGGGTCCACACTGTCCCTGAACAGTAAATTAACCCCTTAAGGACGCAGGACGTAAATGTACGTCCTGGTGAGGTGGTACTTAACGCACCAGGACGTACATTTACGTCCTAAGCATAACCGCGGGCATCGGAGCGATGCCCGTGTCATGCGCGGCTGATCCCGGCTGCTAATCGCAGCCAGGGACCCGCCGGCAATGGCCGACGCCCGCGATCTCGCGGGCGTCCGCCATTAACCCCTCAGGTGCCGGGATCAATACAGATCCCGGCATCTGCGGCGGTTCGCGATTTAAATGAACGATCGGATCGCCCGCAGCGCTGCTGCGGGGATCCGATCATTCATAACGCCGCACGGAGGTCCCCTCACCTTCCTCCGTGCGGCTCCCGGCGTCTCCTGCTCTGGTCTGTGATCGAGCAGACCAGAGCAGGAGATGACCGATAATACTGATCTGTTCTATGTCCTATACATAGAACAGATCAGTATTAGCAATCATGGTATTGCTATGAATAGTCCCCTATGGGGACTATTCAAGTGTAAAAAAAAATGTAAAAAAATGTAAAAGTAAAAAAAAAGTGAAAAATCCCCTCCCCCAATAAAAAAGTAAAACGTCCGTTTTTTCCTATTTTACCCCCAAAAAGCGTAAAAAACATTTTTTATAGACATATTTGGTATCGCCGCGTGCGTAAATGTCCGAACTATTAAAATAAAATGTTAATGATCCCGTACGGTGAACGGCGTGAACGAAAAAATATTAAAAAAGTCAAAAATTCCTACTTTTTTAATACATTTTATTAAAAAAAAAATTATAAAAAATGTATTAAAAGTTTTTTATATGCAAATGTGGTATCAAAAAAAAGTACAGATCATGGCGCAAAAAATGAGCCCCCATACCGCCGCTTATACGGAAAAATAAAAAAGTTAGAGGTCATCAAAATAAAGGGATTATAAACGTACTAATTTGGTTAAAAAGTTTGTGATTTTTTTTAAGCGCAACAATAATATAAAAGTATATAATAATGGGTATCATTTTAATCGTATTGACCCTCAGAATAAAGAACACATGTCACTTTTACCATAAATTGTACGGCGTGAAAACAAAACCTTCCAAAATTAGCAAAATTGCGTTTTTCGTTTTAATTTCCCCACAAAAATAGTGTTTTTTTGTTGCGCCATACATTTTATGATATAATGAGTTATGTCATTACAAAGGACAACTGGTCGCGCAAAAAACAAGCTCTCATACTAGTCTGTGGATGAAAATATAAAAGAGTTATGATTTTTAGAAGGCGGGGAGGAAAAAATGAAAACGTAAAAATTAAATTGTCTGAGTCCTTAAGGCCAAAATGGGCTGAGTCCTTAAGGGGTTAAAGGGGTACTCCAGTGAAAAACTTTTTTTTTTTTTAAATCAACTGGTGCCAGAAAGTTAAACAGATTTGTAAATTACTTCTATTAAAAAATCTTAATCCTTCCTGTACTTATTAGCTGCTGAGTACTACAGTGGAAATGATTTTCTTTTTGAAACCTCAATGCTCTCTGCTGACATCTCTGTCCATTTTAGGAACTGTCCAGAGTAAAAGTAAATCCCCATAGCAAACATACTGCTCTGGACAGTTCCTAAAATGGACAGAGATGTCAGCAGAGAGCACTGTGCTCGTGATGTCAGCAGAGAGCTCTGTGTTTCAAAAAGAAAATAATTTCTGCTGTAGTATTCAGCAGCTAATAAGTACAGGAAGGATTAAGATTTTTTAATAGAAGTAATTTACAAATCTGTTTAACTTTCTGGCACCAGTTGGTTTAAAAAAAAAAAAAAAAGTTTTTCACCGGAGTACTCCTTTAACCCCTTAAGGACTCAGCCCATTTTGGCCTTAAGGACTCAGACAATTTAATTTTTACGTTTTCATTTTTTCCTCCTCGCCTTCTAAAAATCATAACTCTTATATTTTCATCCACAGACTAGTATGAGGGCTTGTTTTTTGTGCGACCAGTTGTCCTTTGTAATGACATCACTCATTATATCATAAAATGTATGGCGCAACCAAAAAACACTATTTTTGTGGGGAAATTAAAACGAAAAACGCAATTTTGCTAATTTTGGAAGGTTTTGTTTTCACGCCGTACAATTTCTGGTAAAAATGACATGTGTTCTTTATTCTGAGGGTCAATACGATTAAAATGATACCCATTATTATATACTTTTATATTATTGTTGCGCTTAAAAAAAATCACAAACTTTTTAACCAAATTAGTACGTTTATAATCCCTTTATTTTGATGACCTATAACTTTTTTATTTTTCCGTATAAGCGGCGGTATGGGGGCTCATTTTTTGCGCCATGATCTGTACTTTTTTTTGATACCACATTTGTATATAAAAAACTTTTAATACATTTTTTATAATTTTTTTTTTAATAAAATGTATTAAAAAAGTAGGAATTTTGGACTTTTTAAATTTTTTTTCGTTCACGCCGTTCACCGTACGGGATCATTAACATTTTATTTTAATAGGTCGGACATTTACGCACGCGGCGATACCAAATATGTCTATAAAAAATGTTTTTTACGCTTTTTGGGGGTAAAATAGGAAAAAACGGACGTTTTACTTTTTTATTGGGGGAGGAGATTTTTCACTTTTTTTTTACTTTTACTTTTACATTTTTTTACATTTTTTTTTACACTTGAATAGTCCCCATAGGGGACTATTCATAGCAATACCATGATTTCTAATACTGAACTGTTCTATGTATAGGACATAGAACAGATCAGTATTATCGGTCATCTCCTGCTCTGGTCTGCTCGATCACAGACCAGAGCAGGAGACGCCGGGAGCCGGACGGAGGAAGGAGAGGGGACCTCCGTGCGGCGTTATGAATGATCGGATCCCCGCAGCAGCGCTGCGGGCGATCCGATCGTTCATTTTAATCGCGAACTGCCGCAGATGCCGGGATCTGTATTGATCCCGGCACCTGAGGGGTTAATGGCGGACGCCCGCGAGATCGCGGGCGTCGGCCATTGCCGGCGGGTCCCTGGCTGCGATCAGCAGCCGGGATCAGCCGCGCATGACACGGGCATCGCTCCGATGCCCGCGGTTATGCTTAGGACGTAAATGTACGTCCTGGTGCGTTAAGTACCACCTCACCAGGACGTACATTTACGTCCTGCGTCCTTAAGGGGTTAAATAGAGTTTGGATTTATGCACTTTCCTCTCACCTCAGCAGCCTTTGGCTGTCCGGGCATGCTGGGAGTTGTATTTTTGAACAGCTGGAGGCACCCTGGTTGGAAAACACTGACCTGGATCCTCCCCATAGAGTTAACAAAATTTAGATTGTAAAGGGGTACTCCACTGCTCAGTGTTTGGAACAAACTGTTTGGAACACGGGAGACGACGTCGGGAGCTCGTGACATCATAGCCCCGCCCCCCTTGCATTGAGGGGGCAGGGCGTGACGTCATGAGGGGGCGGGGCTATGATGTCATGAGCTGCCGACACTAGTGTTCGGAACAGTTTGTTCTAGACGCTGAGCAGTGGAGTACCCCTTTAATAGACCCTTATAGGATTCTAAGATCATCTTACTAGTGAGGGGGTCAGTGGCCATAATGGAGGGGCTAAAGTGCGGCCATGTTGCCGCCATCTGACTGTGTCCTGGGTTATACATCGTCTCTCTGGACATCAGCGCCTCCTGCTGTCCCCTTTGACGCAAAGAAAGGGCCCCAGACGTTCTGAACATCAAAACACCAATTTTGAGCCATGGTTGTGACGTCACGCCCCCTTCCATTCATGTGGTCTAGCGACCACCGCCACCACGCCCCCTTCCATAGACATGAATGCAGGGGGCGTGACGTCACACACTGCCGCCCAAAACCAGCGCTCTAAATATAAATGTTTAGAACGTTGAAGTACCGGGCTGGACATCACAGGGGGTCCCAGTTACCAGACCCCCCGGGATCAGACATCTTATCCCCTATCCAAAGGATGTCACGCCCCCTCCATTCATGTCTATGGAAGAACGCCGGTTTCGGGCGGCAGTGGTTGTGACGTCACGCCCCCTCCATTCATGTCTATGGGAAACGGCGTGACGGCTGTGGTCTAGCGACCACAGCCGTCACGCCGTTTCCCATAGACATGAATGGAGGGGACGTGACGTCACAACCATGGCCGCCCGAAACTGGCGTTCTTCCATAGACATGAATGTAGTGGGCATGACGTCACAACCATGGCCGCCCGAAACCGGCGTTTTCCATAGACATGAATGGAGGGGGTGTGACGTCACAACCATGGCAACCTGAAACTGGCGTTCTTCCATAGACGTGAATGTAGTGGGCATGACGTCACAACCATGGCCGCCCGAAACCGGCGTTCTTCCATAGACATGAATGGAGGGGGCATGACGTCACAACCATGGCCGCCCGAAACTGGCGTTCTTCCATAGACATGAATGGAGGGGGTGTGACGTCACAACCATGGCCGCCCCAAACCGGCGTTCTTCCATAGACATGAATGGAGGGGGTGTGACGTCACAACCATGGCCGCCCGAAACCGGCGTTCTTCCATAGACATGAATGTAGTGGGCATGACGTCACAACCATGGACGCCCAAAACTGGCGTTCTTCCATAGACATGAATGGAGGGGGCATGACGTCACAACCATGGACGCCCAAAACTGGCGTTCTTCCATAGACATGAATGGAGGGGGCATGACGTCACAACCATGGACGCCCAAAACTGGCGTTCTTTCATAGACATGAATGGAGGGGGCATGACGTCACAACCATGGCCGCCCGAAACCGGCGTTCTTCCATAGACATGAATGGAGGGGGTGTGACGTCACAACCATGGCCGCCCGAAACTGGCGTTTTTCCATAGACATGAATGTAGTGGGCATGACGTCACAACCATGGCCGCCCGAAACCGGCGTTCTTCCATAGACATGAATGGAGGGGGCATGACGTCACAACCATGGCCGCCCGAAACCGGCGTTCTTCCATAGACATGAATGGAGGGGGCATAACGTCACAACCATGGCCGTCCGAAACTGGCGTTCTTCCATAGACATGAATGGAGGGGGTGTGACGTCACAACCATGGCCGCCCAAAACTGGCGTTCTTCCATAGACATGAATGGAGGGGGTGTGACGTCACAACCATGGCCGCCCAAAACTGGCGTTCTTCCATAGACATGAATGGAGGGGGTGTGACGTCACAACCATGGCCGCCCGAAACCGGCGTTCTTCCATAGACATGAATGTAGTGGGCATGACGTCACAACCATGGCCGCCCGAAACCGGCGTTCTTCCATAGACATGAATGGAGGGGGTGTGACGTCACAACCATGGCCGCCCAAAACTGGCGTTCTTCCATAGACATGAATGGAGGGGGTGTGACGTCACAACCATGGCCGCCCAAAACTGGCGTTCTTCCATAGACATGAATGGAGGGGGTGTGACGTCACAACCATGGCCGCCCGAAACTGGCGTTCTTCCATAGACATGAATGTAGTGGGCATGACGTCACAACCATGGCCGCCCGAAACCGGCGTTCTTCCATAGACATGAATGGAGGGGGCATGACGTCACAACCATGGCCGCCCGAAACTGGCGTTCTTCCATAGACATGAATGGAGGGGGTGTGACGTCACAACCATTGCCGCCCCAAACCGGCGTTCTTCCATAGACATGAATGGAGGGGGCATGACGTCACAACCATGGCCGCCCGAAACCGGCGTTCTTCCATAGACATGAATGTAGTGGGCGTGACGTCACAACCATGGCCGCCCGAAACCGGCGTTCTTCCATAGACATGAATGGAGGGGGTGTGACGTCACAACCATGGCCGCCCGGAACCGGCGTTCTTCCATAGACATGAATGTAGTGGGCATGACGTCACAACCATGGCCGCCCGAAACTGGCGTTCTTCCATAGACATGAATGGAGGGGGTGTGACGTCACAACCATGGCCGCCCGGAACCGGCGTTCTTCCATAGACATGAATGTAGTGGGCATGACGTCACAACCATGGCCGCCCGAAACTGGCGTTCTTCCATAGACATGAATGGAGGGGGTGTGACGTCACAACCACTGCACCAAAAACCAGCACCTTAAATATAAATGTTCAGAACGCTGAAGTACCGGGCTGGACATCACAGGGGGTCCCAGAGGCGGGACCCCCAGGATCAGACATCTAAAGGATTGGGGTGGAGTACCCCTTTAAATCGTCCTAGACAATCTCTTAATACGATGCTCAGTATTAATGAACCCTTGTGAGTTTTATTGACTTTTCTTTATCTGTTTCTAGGTGTTTCCATGTGAGCGATATCTAAGGAGACACCTACCCACCCATGGAGGAGGCGGCCGCTACAAGTGTCAGATCTGTAAGAAATTATTCAGAAGGGAACACTACCTGAAGCTGCACAGCCACATCCACTCCGGTATGGTCACATGACATGAGTATATAGCGGGCTCTTCTACTATATCACTGCACCCCCCCCCTACCCATCATTATGCATTCAGTACCCCATAATGGCAGCAAAAACTGAATTTGTGCAATTTTATTTAAATTCAATTCATAAAAAAAGAAAAACTAAACTTTAGCATGGACATAAGTATTCATACCCATCTATGACATGTGATATTTAACTCTAGCTCCTCCCATTTCTCTTGGTCATCTCTGACATGTTTCTCCACCTTGGTCGGTGTCATCTGGGGAAATCCATCTGATTGGACAAGACACAGCCCTGTGTATATATCAGAGCAAACACCAAGCCATGAGGAGAAAAGAACTGCCTGTAGAGCTCAGACACAGCCCTGTCTATATAAGGTCTCACAGCTGACAATGTATATCAGAGCAAAAACCAAGTCATGAGGGGAAAAGAACTGTCTGTAGAGCTCAGACACAGCCCTGTCTATATAAGGTCTCACAGCTGACAATGTATATCAGAGCAAACACCAAGCCATGAGGGGGAAAGAACTGCCTGTAGAGCTCAGACACAGCCCTGTCTATATAAGGTCTCACAGCTGACAATGTATATCAGAGCAAACACCAAGCCATGAGGGGGAAAGGATGGCCTGTAGAGCTCAGACACAGTCCTGTCTGTATAAAATCTCACAGCTGACAATATATATCAGAGCAAACACCAAGTCATGAGGAAAAAGAACTGCCTGTAGAGCTCAGACACAGCCCTGTCTATATAAGGTCTCACAGCTGACAATGTATATCAGAGCAAAAACCAAGTCATGAGGGGAAAAGAACTGTCTGTAAAGCTCAGACACAGCCCTGTCTATATAAGGTCTCACAGCTGACAATGTATATCAGAGCAAAAACCAAGTCATGAGGGGAAAAGAACTGTCTGTAGAGCTCAGACACAGCCCTGTCTATATAAGGTCTCACAGCTGACAATGTATATCAGAGCAAACACCAAGCCATGAGGGGGAAAGAACAGCCTATAGAGCTCAGACACAGCCCTGCCTACATAAGGTCTCACAGCTGACAATGTATATCAGAGCAAACACCAAGCCACGAGGGGGAAAGAACTGCCTGTAGAGCTCAGACACAGCCCTGCCTATATAAGGTCTCACAGCTGACAATGTATATCAGAGCAAAAACCAAGTCATGAGGGGAAAAGAACTGTCTGTAGAGCTCAGACACAGCCCTGTCTATATAAGGTCTCAGCTGACAATGTATATCAGAGCAAACACCAAGCCATGAGGTGGAAAGAACTGCCTGTAGAGCTCAGACACAGCCCTGTCTATATAAGGTCTCACAGCTGACAATGTATATCAGAGCAAACACCAAGCCATGAGGGGGGAAAGAACTGCCTGTAGAGCTCAGACACAGCTCTGTCTATATAAGGTCTCACAGCTGACAATGTATATCAGAGCAAACACCAAGGCATGAGGCGGAAAGAACTGCCTGTGGAGCTCAGACACAACCCTGTCTATATAAGGTCTCACAGCTGACAATGTATATCAGAGCAAAAACCAAGTCATGAGGGGAAAAGAACTGTCTGTAGAAATCAGACACAGTCCTGTCTATAAAAGGTCTCACAGCTGACAATGTATATCAGAGCAAACACCAAGCCATGAGGGGAGAAAGAACAGCCTATAGAGCTCAGACACAGCCCTGCCTATATAAGGTCTCACAGCTGACAATGTATATCAGAGCAAACACCAAGCCATGAGGAGGAAAGAACTGCCTGTAGAGCTCAGACACAGCCCTGTCTATATAAGGTCTCACAGCTGACAATATATATCAGAGCAAACACCAAGTCATGTGGAGGAAAGAACTGACTGTAGAGTTCAGACACAGCCCTGTATATATAAGATCTCACAGCTGACAATGTATATCAGAGCAAACACCCAACGATGAGGTGGAAAGAACTGCCTGTAGAGCTCAGACACAGCCCTGTCTATATAAGGTCTCACAGCTGACAATGTATATCAGAGCAAACACCAAGCCATGAGGGGGAAAGAACAGCCTATAGAGCTCAGACACAGTCCTGTCTATATAAGGTCTCACAACTGACAATGTATATCAGAGCAAACACCAAGCCATGAGGGGGAAAGAACAGCCTATAGAGCTCAGACACAGTCCTGTCTATATAAGGTCTCACAACTGACAATGTATATCAGAGCAAACACCAAGCCATGAGGGGGAAAGAACAGCCTATAGAGCTCAGACACAGTCCTGTCTATATAAGGTCTCACAACTGACAATGTATATCAGAGCAAACACCAAGTCATGAGGGGGAAAGAATTGCTCCACTTTTTATTTTTTTGTATTTATTTTTAATTTGATTTCATACCTATTTAGTTGTGTCGCCTTTTTCCTACTGTTACAGGTGAGAAGCCTTTCCGGTGTTCACTTTGCGATTCTGCGTTTAACCGCAAGGACAAGCTGAAGAGACACATGCTGATCCATGAGCCCTACAAACAGTACAAATGCCCTTTTGCGTAAGGATTTTTGTTGTTTATTGACATACCTGACTATGACTGGTAAGGGGCACACCATGACCATGACTATGACTGGTAAGGGGCACACCATGACTATGACTATGACTGGTAAGGGGCACACCATGACTATGACTGGTAAGGGGCACACCGTGACTATGACTGGTAAGGGGCACACCATGACTATGACTGGTAAGGGGCACACCATGACTATGACTGGTAAGGGGCACACCATGACTATGACTGGTAAGGGGCACACCATGACTATGACTGGTAAGGGGCACACCATGACTATGACTGGTAAGGGGCACACCATGACTATGACTGGTAAGGGGCACACCATGACTATGACTGGTAAGGGGCACACCATGACTATGACTGGTAAGGGGCACACCATGACTATGACTGGTAAGGGGCACACCATGACTATGACTGGTAAGGGGCACACCATGACTATGACTGGTAAGGGGCACACCGTGACTATGACTGGTAAGGGGCACACCATGACTATGACTGGTAAGGAGCACACCATGACTATGACTGGTAAGGAGCACACCATGACTATGACTGGTAAGGGGCACACCATGACTATGACTGGTAAGGGGCACACCATGACTATGACTGGTAAGGGGCACACTGTGACTATGACTGGTAAGGGGCACACCATGACTATGACTGGTAAGGGGCACACCATGACTATGACTGGTAAGGGGCACACCATGACTATGACTGGTAAGGGGCACACCATGACTATGACTGGTAAGGGGCACACCGTGACTATGACTGGTAAGGGGCACACCATGACTATGACTGGTAAGGGGCACTGTGACTGTGACTAATAAGGTTCCATGGTATCTTCCTATAGGTCTCACACTGGATGTAACAAGGAATTTAATCGCCCGGATAAGCTGAAGGCTCATGTTCTGTCACATTCAGGTGAGTGTCCGGCAGCCAATGGGAAGGGAGACGTCAGACACCATGAAGGTAACTAATGGATCAGATGACATGTGGGTCCTGTCCTCAGGTGGGGCTGAGCTGTGATGAAAAAATTGTAGACCAAAATTAGAAGGGGTGTGGCTTGTTGGAAGGGGTGTGGCTTTGTAGTGAATGGCTTTGTGGGAGGGGGTGTGGCTTTGTGGGAGGGGTGTGGCTTTGTGGGAGGGGGTTTGTTTTTGTGGGGAGTGGCTTTATGGGAGGGGTGTGGCTTTTTCGGGTGGGGCTTGTTGGAGATAATGTCACTTGCAAGCCAGATCAGCTCATTCACCTGGAGGGGCGGAGCTTGTGGAGTAGGTGGAGCTCAGCTGTGATGAAGAGGTTGTGGTTGAAGGACCTGTTATGTGGGTGTATTGGGCAAAAATTTTTTATTTTTTTTGGCCTTGAGCCTAAACAAACAAAAAAAAGGGCCAAAAAATAAGGGGAGTGGCTTGCAAGCTGGATCAACACACTCACCTGGAGATGTAGAGTGAAGTAAGTGTCCCCGGTACATTTCTGCCCCCAGGAATGGTGAGGATATGAAGTGTCCCCCCGCTACCCCCTAAGTAGTCCCCTGGGCGGAGCTATACTGACCTAGTCCTGTAGCTCCGGACATAGTGACGTCCCCTCCCTAAGCAGACGGAGCCGAGCGATGATGTGGTCTGTCCATTAAGCTGAGTGGACGTCACGATGTCCGGAGTGACTGGACTAGGTCAGTATAGCTCCGCCCAGGGGACTACTTAGGGGGACACTTCCTATCCTCACCATTCCTGGGGGCAGAAATGTACCGGGGACGGTCAGGATGAAGATTTTACCAAATATAACACGTTGCCAAGCGTAATAGAAGGTAAAATTTACTGCTTGGTTCCCTTTAATTATCTTATATTTTTAGTTGACATAAAAGTAACATGTGGCCAAGTTTTATTAACCCCTTCACGACAATGGACGTAAATGTACGTCATGGTGCGGCGGTACTTAACATACCATGACGTACATTTACGCTCTGCCATGACCGCGAGCACCGATTATTTTAATCGTATTGACCCACAGAATAAAAATAACATTTTTACCATATATTGTACAGCGTGAAAACAAATTCTTCCCAAATTTGCTAAATTGCTTTTTTTTTTTTTTTCACATAAATAATATTTTTTTGGTTGTGCCGTGCATTTTATGGTAAAATAAGTGATGTCATTGCAAAGCAAAATTGTTGATGAAAAAAAAACCAACAAGAAGCCTCATATGGGTCTGTGGATGGAAATATAAAAGAGTTCTGATTTTTAGAAAGCGAGGATAAAAAAACAAAAATGTAAAAATAAAATTGGCCTGTTCCTTAAGGGGTTAAAGTATCTCCAGCCATTTGGAAGTGGAACATTCATACATATATGCGCCCATATACAGTATACATACACACACATATATATATAGTAAATTTGAGGAGCCGTATTAGTCCAGTGATGCAGATGCAAATCATAAAATGTTGCAGTATCTTGTAATACATTTTTTATTTTGGACTAACAGCATTTTGTAGAGACGAGCTTTCGGGATTCCTCCCTTTATCAAGTCAAAAGCTGTGGGCTTGATAAAGGGAGGAATCCCGAAAGCTCGTCTCTACAAAATGCTGTTAGTCCAAAATAAAAAATGTATTACAAGATACTGCAACATTTTTTGATTTGCATCTGTATATATATATATATATATATATATATATATATATATATACACCCATATACATATATACACACATATATACATAAATACATAAATATTGTCCCTAATTTACTATTCTAAACCCGACCTCTTTTGTCAGGTTTTTTGTCGCATCTTTGTCTGCGCCATGTCGCACACATCGTGCGCCAGTCTGCGGCACGATGCGACATTTTTTCCCGACGGACCCGATGTGGATTCTCCCAAACCCGAAAAAGGGGCGTAACCGGACATTTCTGAGCTTTCCCACGTATTTATAAAGGTTTCCAACCCGAATTTGTTGAATTGTTGTGGATTTTTCCCCGACAACTAAGAGGAGTTGGAAACCTAAACCTACAAAACCCACGTGCGACAAACAAGATGCGACATAATAATAAATACCAGGGAAAAAAGCAGTCGGGTAAGAAAGCAAGATAGACTTACAACCCGATTTTCTAAGTAAATGAGGGCCAATGAGTTTCATATATATATATATAGATGGTTCGCAGTGTTTTTTAATAAAGACAAATGGTTGTTCTATAAATTAGACTTCATATTTGTTCTGCTTTCTTTCTAAATCAGGAATGAAAATGCACAAGTGCCAATATTGCTCCAAGTCGTTCAGCCGTCGCGCCCACATGATCGAGCATCAGCGCAGCCATACGGGGAACTACAGGTTCTGCTGCCCCAACTGCGGCAAAGGCTTCACCCGCCAGAAGTACCTGAAGGAGCATAAGTGCCGGCTACATCTGGGAAGTGACAAAGAGGTAAGCCGATTGGACGCTGAAAGGTCACATGACTGACACCACCATGAAAATTAGAGCTTAAAGCATAACTCCGACAACTCTCCGGCGGCAGGACACCTGTTTAAATCTCTCGTAAACCCGGAACTAAAATTAGCGCCATAGACAGAAAATCGGTATCTTGATCGATTTAGCTGCCGGCTAGTCTTGGGATACGGCATTGCCGGGAGATTTAAAGAGGTGTCCTGCTGCCAGACCAAAGTCAGAGTTACGCTTTAAAGCCTTTAAAATCCCCTTTCTTCCCCCATTTATACTCGAGTATATATATATATATATATATATATATATATATATATATATATATATATATATAAAATTATATATACTTTTTTTTTTTTACTATAAATAAATAAAATATATATGTATATATAAATGGAAATAATAATAATAAGTGTCTGGCTTTAACCCTTTAGATGCTGGGATCAAAGTTGATTGCGGCGTCTAAATGTGGTAAATCCCGTTCCCGGCTAGCTCAGAGTGCTGATTGCGGCATCCCGATCAGCTGAGAGATCTCTTACCTTCCTCTTCGCCATCTGATCGGTGACCTAATCAGTCAGCCATGGCAGGCTGGAGCAATAGAGCACTGATAACACTGATCATTGCCGTTCTATGGAGCAACATTGATCAGTGTGTTCAATCTAAAGATTACACGTAATAGTCCCCTAAAAGTGTAAATAAAAAAAAGTAATAAATATGCATTAGCCTCTTCCCTAATAAAAGTTTAAATCGCCCCCTTTTCCCATTTAAAAAATAAAAAACTATTTAAAAAAATAAATTAAACATAAACATATGTGGTATCGCCGCGTGCGTAAATGTCCGAAGTATTAAAATATAATGTTAATTAAACCGCACGGTCATGGGCGTTTATGTAAAAAAAAAATCAAAAGTCAAGAAATGTGTATTTTTTTGGTCGCTTCATATACTAGAAAAAAAATGAATAAAACGCGATCAATAGGCTCCATCAAAATGCACTGCGTAAAAATGGATGCCCCCAAAAGTTACAAAATGGTGTTATGTCAAAAATGGAAAAACCATTAAAGGGGTACTCTGGCCCTAAGACATCTTATCCCCTATCCAAAGGATAGGGGATAAGATGTCTGATTTCGGGGGTCCCGCTGCTGGGTACCCCCGCAATCTTGAGAGGGAAGCCTTAATTTACCTTTCAGGGACAGTGTGGTTCCTCTGGAGGTGGCAGACAGGCAAAACTGCAATTCCCAGCATGCCCGGACAGCCAGCGGCTGTCCGGGCATGCTGGGAGTTGTAGTTTTGCAACAGCTGGAGGCGCACTGGTCACTCTTCTTTCCATGATCATCGGAAATGAATCAAAAATGGCACCTTTGGCGTGCGTATTGTCCCACCTGGTAACTCTTGACTTTGTGTGTGTATATATATATATATATATATATATATATATATATATACACACACACGCCGCGCTGGCAGCTCACAAACTGCCGGGTGCCGACCACGGGGCTGGAGTATCGTGACGTCACCCCCGCCCCCGCTATGCAAGTCTATGGTAGGCAGCGTGACGGCCCTCACGTGCGGGGCGTGACGTCACATGGGGACGGAGTCGTGACGTCACGAAACTCGGGCCCCGTCGTGGTCGGCGCCCGGCAGTTTGTGAGCTGGCAGCGCGACAACTCAAAGAGGTGGGTGCCGAATGCAAGATTGTGGCATCCGCCAATTCCTGGACAGTCTGTGGTGGATGGAGCGAGGCGTCCCAGATGTGCTCAATCGGATTCAGGGGAACGGGCGGGCCAGTGCATAGCAAGGTTGGCAACAGCTGGAGGCACCCTGGTTGGGAAACACTGATATATATATTATATTAATATATAAATTGATAGGTATATGTATATGAACTATAGACTACTACCTGTGTGGCGTACTTTTGGGTTTCTCACCCATCGGGTTATCTTGTTCTTCTTCTTTGTTCCTTTTTAGGTTAGGAAGGGGCAGAGAAAACAAGGACAAGGGAAGCAAGATGAGGACACCAGCCCCGAGGAGGAGGAGGAGGAGGAGGAGGAGACGACGCTGACAGTGCTGAAGAGCAGTAGGGAGCGACTGGACGAGGCGGGTCCGGCGGAGGAGACTTATCAGCACACCGGTGCCGTACTTTCTATTGTAGTTGATGGATCTGCCGCTGCCAGGGACGGGTTGGCGGTCCCCTCCAACCAAGACGCTACAACCCCGACTACTGTGACACTAGCTGAGCTGCAGAATGCCACAGACTCTACATGCTCGATGCTGGCAGTGCCCATATATATACAGAGTCAAGAGTGACCAGGTGGGAAAATACGCACGCCAAAGGTGCCATTTCTCGTTCATTTCCGATGATCATGGAAAGAAGAGTGACCAGTGTGCCTCCAGCTGTTGCAAAACTACAACTCCCAGCATGCCCGGACAGCCGCTGGCTGTCCGGGCATGCTGGGAATTGCAGTTTTGCCTGTCTGCCTCCTCCACTGTCCCTGAAAGGTAAATCAAGGCTTCCCTCTCATCTTAGCAATCTCTGGCTTCCCGGGCATGCTGGGAGTAGTAGTTTTGCAACAGCTGGAGGTACCTTGTTTGGGAAACCTTAGTCTATATTACCGCAGCACAGCTTCTCCCTTACCAGCTGGAAATATCTTCTCCCGTAAGGTTCAACCAATGGGGTTATCCGATCTCAGAAGGTAATAGTTTGGGGGGGGGGGGGATCTACTAGGAAGCAGCGTTTTACACGGGAGCTAAAACTGGTGGCTGTAAATCCGGCGGGCACATGAGGTAGATCCGATTGATTAGCCCCAACCACTTTTTAACCCCTTAAGGACGCAGGGTGTACATTAACGTCCTGCACGCGTAGCAACTGAGCTTGCATTAAAGTCAGAGAGTAATGGCTGCTATCAGCAGCCAGGACTCGCCGCAAATGTCGGACAATGGCACTAAATGAGCGTACCTGTCATCACAGAGAATGCTTCTTTATGTTCCTCACTAGGTCATGCAGATGCTTTACATGTCTTTTTTATGTGTCTAGCTTCTGTATTTGGCTCACAAATCTCTCTGTTCTGCTGCTCACTCATTCTGACATCCACTGCTCAGGAAGCACTGAGCCCGCCCTCACTCACCATGCATTCACTTCCTCCCTGAGTCTGCTGTGCTGGGTCTCTTCATCCAATCACTGCAGGCTGCTCTGTAACCCCTTCCTCTCAGTTTTCATGCTACAGTCTGATAGGACAGGCGTGAGCACAGAGGAGTGCCGGTCCCGCCCCTCACTTCCTGGACTTTGTCCCTTCCTGTGCTTCAGCTGGGACAAAGATGATGCTGCATCCTGATAGGATTATGTTCTGGATGGTATGGGGACCCCTAGTGGTCTTTTTTATACATACATTTTTATGAAGTATATTAGATGTACAACATATAAAAAGTTTTTGATAGTGCCCATTTAAGCCTTACGATCTAAAATACCTAAAATACAGTTGACAATTGGTTGTAGGGGCTGATGGGGCCCTGCACAGTGGAATTGTGGGGTCCCGATCAGTTAAGAAGTTGGCTGGAGGGTCCCTACCTGCCTCCGTGCCGTCAAACCGGTGCTCTGAAAATACAGACAGGCTTGGCAGCCGGTCTCAGCAGAGCACCAATGACACTGATCAAAGCTACAATCTAAAGAGTTCCCTATGGGGACTAAAAAATTGTGAAAAATGTTAATTAATGTAAATAAGCCCCTCCCCTAATAATAGTTTGAATCAGCCCCCTTTCCCCATTTCTTTTTAAATCAAATAATGTAAACAAAATATAAACATATGTGGTATTGCTGCGTGCGAAAATGTCCAAACCATTAAAATATAACGGTTATTAAGCGGCACGGTCGATGGCGTAAATGTAAATATATATATATCAAAGTCCAGAATGACCGATTTTTGAGCACTGCAGATGCCAGATAAAAAAAATGAATAAAACCGATCAAAAAGTCCCTTCAAAACCAAAATGGTCCTAATAAAAACTATAGGTCACGGCGCAAAACATTATCCTCATATCATACATCCCCCTATACGGAAAAATAAACAAATTTGGGGGGTCAGAACAGGAGCATTTTAAGTATATTTGTTCTGTCTTCGCCACACGTTACCCCGTGGTGTGTGTGTGTAGTCTGACATGCAGATAAACCGCCTTATTCTTCAATAGACAAGACTCTATGGTGAAGTCTGTAGATTTATTGAATCATAGGGAAAAAGCGCGCGGTAAAACTCGAAAATAATAGAGCAGAAAACAAGGATAAACACATGTTCATATACAACTAACATGTCAACATATTACAAGATAGCTGAAACATTACATGGATGACCCCCGAGATCTCCCTGCTGCACCCGGTGTTTGTTTAGAGCGTCAGGTGCAACGCCGGAGGCTCGCGACGTCACGACCACGCCCCCTCAATGCAAGTCTATGGGAGGGGGCGTGACATCCGTCACGCCCCCTCCCATAGACTTGCATTGAGGGGGCGTGGCCGTGACGTCACAAGCGGGGCATTACCGTGACGTCACGAGCCTCTGCCCCACATCACCACTCGTCCGCCACCCCGGTCTGGGGTACCTCCGCCGAGATCGCGGGGGTCCGCAGGGACGGGGCCCCTCACGTGATCAGACATCTTTTGGATAAGATGTCTAGGGGCAGGGAGTACACCTTTAAATTCGTCACTTATCTAGACCATTGGCTGTTGGGCTCTTGTTTTTCTCCACCAATTACATTGGTTCGTAAATTACTAAAAATTGGTTTCATCCACAACCAGGAAGGTTTGGGGATTTATCATAGACTCAACTCCGATGACCCTTACTCTTGTCGGACAACAGACGCAATCTGGTCACCAGAGCCACCAATTCTCGAAGGACTCATTCGTTGTTCATAAGAACGTTGATGAAGATGTTTGGGCACATTCAGCAACCAAGTAGGAAGTCCCTTGGGCTCTTTGCCACCTTCACCGTCTAGAACAGGAGGTTTTGGGCATTTGGAATCAAAACCCTCTAGGGTTGAACAAGAGCAGGGTCTACCCACAAAGTGTATAATCGGATTAGACGCATTTTTCCAAAAATCCAAGTTGGTTCCAGCCACAACCAGGAAGTTTCTGGGATTTATCATAGACTCAACTCCGATGACCCTTACTCTCTCGGACAACAGATGCAATCGGGTCACCAGAGCTGCCAATTCTCTAAGGACTCTTCATCCGGTGTCCATAAGAACTTTGATGAAGATGTTGGGGCACATTCAGTGACCACGTAGGAAGTCCCTTTGGCACCTTCACCCTCTAGAACAAGAAATTTGGGGCATTTGGAATCGTAACCCTCTAGGGTTGAACAAGATGCGCACCTTATGTGCACCCTATCTCCACAAGTCCCTAATTCAGCCAGTCTGGATTCTGTTGACGATGGACAGTGGACTATCGTCGGGGGTCCTGAGGTCTCACTCAAGAGCAGGGTCTACCCACAGAGCGTATAATCTGATTAGACGCATTTTTCCAAAAATCCGAGTTGGTTCCAGCCACAACCAGGAAATTTCTGGGATTTATCATAGACTCAACTCTGATGACCCTTACTCTGTCGGACAACAGATGCAATCGGGTAACCAGAGCCGCCAATTCTCTAAGGACTCATCCAGTGTCCATAAGAACTTTGATGAAGATGTTGGGGCACATTCAGCGACCACGTAGGAAGTCCCTTGGGCTCTTTGGCACCTTCACCCTCTAGAACAAGAATTTTTGGGCACTTGGAATCGCAACCCTCTAGGATTGAACAAGATGTGCAGCCTATCTCCACAAGTTCCTAATTCAGCCAGTCTGGATTCTGTTGACGATGAACAGTGGACTATCATCGGGGGTCTTGAGGTCTCACTCAAGAGTAGGGTCAACCCACAGAGCGTATAATCGGATTAGACTCATTTTTCCAAAAATCTGAGTTGGTTCCAGCCACAACCAGGAAGTTTCTGGGATTTATCATAGACTCAACTCCGATGACCCTTACTCTGTCGGACAACAGATGCAATTGGGACACCAGAGCCGCCAATTCTCTAAGGACTCATCCGGTGTCCATAGGAACTTTGATGAAGATGTTGGGGCACATTCAGCAACCATGTAGGAAGTCCCTTGTGCTTTTTGGCACCTTCACTCTCCGTATCCAAGTGTTCTGAACAACATTTTCAGAAAACTGGAGCACCGGAGTACCCCTTTAAAGGAGCTGAAAGGTGAAAACCTAGGATCCCTAGTGGGACCTTTCGGTCGTTCCCAGGGGATTATGCTCTCCCCTTTTGAGCCCTTGAAAAGCGTGGACATGGAGTTTTTTTTCTTGAAAGGCTGCCTTCCTAGTGTCGATCACCTCTGCTCTATGGTCTTTGAGCCTTACACCCTATTTCTGCTCAATGGGGTTATTCTCAGGTTCCTGCTATCCTTAGTTCCTAAGGTTCCTTCCTTCCAGAACACCAATCAAGTCATCTTTTCACCTATTTTTTTTATCCGGATCCTACTACTGAAGAAAACACTCTTCTACATAACGCTAGATGTTTGCAGATCTATTTACAGAGATCCGGTGCCTTCAGGAAAGATAAATCTTAGGCGTTTGAAAGATACTGCCTATGGGCCGTTTTTCTTGTTAATTACACACTGTGTTTGGGGGCAAAGTTCCCTTTATAGGGGAAGCTTAATTTGTTTATTTAATTGTTTAAATCATTAATTTCCACCTGTCCAAACTGTTCACGGGGGCATTAATACCCCAATTGTGCTGCTGTTCGGACGTGAGGGAAAGCAAATCATCATTAGAAATTAATTATTTATTTATTTTAATTTCGCCCCACAAATATATATATATATATATATATATATTTTTTTTTTTGGGCTTTGCTGTAGATTTTGTGGTAAATTGAGGGATGTCCTTACAAAGTACATAGTCCCACAAAATACAGCAAGCCTCATTAGGGTCTGTAGTGGGAAAGTGAAAGAGTTATAGTGAAAGAGTTATATCAGAAAACGAGGAGGAAAAAAAATGAAAGTGCAAATATGAAAGGGTACCGGTCATCAATCCGTATTTTCTAAACTAACTCAGATTATATTCCGTAACTACTCCTAATACCCCTCCTGCCCTTAAAAAAAATTCTGTGCATCATACCTTTCCCCTTGTTCACATTGTGTGAGCTCCCAGCAGGAGAAAGTGGGCGTTCCCCAGCAGGCGCGACATCACTGAAGCCCGCGAGAGCTGTGCCCCGCCATCACCTTCACGCACTTCCTGCCAGACCGAAAGGAGACCAAACTAACTGTTTGAGTTAGGAAACAGAACAGAGCCACCTAGTGGCCGTTTTTTCAATCACATTAAAAACATATAAAAGGTTGAGAATTTTAACAGCAAGTAAGTAGCAAAGTGTTTTATAATTACATATGGAACAATATATTAAAAGTTTAGTTTGGTGACAGGTTCCCTTTAAAAATTGCTGCATCCTTAAGGGGTTAATGTAATAAAATGTAATATATATATATATATATATATTTTTTTTTAAAACAGGTGTAAATGACTGACAGGTGTTTAGTGCGGATAGAGTTGCGCTCCACCTTACGCCATATGTGAATGAATGATCAATCCCTTTCCAATGTATTTATGCACATACTGTACATATGGAATTTATTTATTTATATTTTTTCACTTTACATGTGTGTAAATGTATTTTATTGGATTATTAAAGAGTACCTCTCATGATCTTGTTAAATATTATAATCCCCCCCCCAGGTCACTGCCCCCATCATGATGAACCACCCCCGGCCTTTATTTTTATTATTTTTTAGTTTTCTACCTTGATATTTCTCTGTATTTTCTGCTCAGTCTCAGTCAGATTCACAGACTGGGAAGGGGCGTTCCCCAGCAGGCGTGACATCATCTGAAGCCATACAGGGGAGAACTTCCTCCCTCACTCTGCTACACACAGCCCAGAGCAGTTCAGTGTGAGATGAGCTATGATTGGCTAAGGCTGCACACACACCTCAGCATTTCCTGATTTTGGACTTCTGCCAGGCCAGCAGGAGTCCAAAGTCTGTGCAAGAGATGGGGGGGGAAATGTGCTCTGGACAAGTAGGGAGACACCTAGTGGCAGCTTTTTTTTTTTAAAACACAAATAAAACATAGGAAACTTTTTTTTAAACAAGTACATTAGAAAGATTGTTTATTTACCATCAGGTGTGCAATAACAAAAATGAGTTTTAATGACAGTGCCCATTTAAACATGCAGTGAAACCTCTTTCAGAAGACCACCCGAATTTGCATTAAACAGTGGTCTTCTATGGGGGGGGGGGGGTTGGTCTGCTCACAGTAAATGTCCGCTATGCATAATGTATGGTGGGCTAAAAATCTGTCACATGAAATTGGGTCTGGATAGGGGTCGGGTCCCATAGACATGAATTGAGGGGTCATGGTGTGACGTCGCAAGGGGGCGTGGTCCTGACGTCACGATCACAGCTTTCGGCTCCGAGCGTTCCGAACGAAATGTTCAGAACGCTGGAGCATCGGAGTACCCCTTTAAAACAGTTGGGGATTAATAGCCGAGCCAGAATCTCTTCCCCCCTACTGTTGTACAGATGACTTGGCATATAATCCCAGTAATGACACAGGACATACATGTACGCCCTGTGAGCGCAAGGGGGCTTTGAGGGGGCTCAGGAGCTGCCCTTGATTCACACATGGCGAGTACCGGCTGCTATCAACAGCCGGGGCCCACCGCTAACGCCGGGCATCACAGTGGATTGCGGGATCTAAAAGTGTAAATTACAGATGGCTGGTCAGGACCTCCGTAGCGTAATTGTGGGGTTCCCATCAGCTAAGATGGCGGTTATAGGTATCTCGCCCTCTTGGTGAGGTTCTTCTTGATACTCGGCCCTTACAAGGAGAGCACCGATAACACTGATCAATGCTGTTCTATGGCACAGCACTGAATAGTATTAGCAATGGAAATATGGGATGTTTTCTTTGTTTACGTTTTTATTTAAAAAATGGGAAAAGTGGGGGGATTTGAAATTTTTCTTTTATTAGAGGAGGGGCTTTTTTTATTTATTTTTTTTATAATTTATTACACATTTTTTCCTCCACATTGGAGACTATTACACTTCCTCCTATGTGTAGGAAAAAAAAGTGTAATAGCCCCACCCCCTCATGATGTCACGTTCTGCCCCCTCAATCCAAGTCTATGGGAGGGGGCATGACGGCCGTCACGCCCCCTCCCATAGACTTGCATTGAGGGGGCTGGGTGGGACGTCATGAGGGGGCGGGGCTATGATGTCACGAGGCGCCGTCTCCAGCGTTTGGAACAGTTTGTTCCAAACGCTGAGCAGTGGAGTACCCCTTTAAAGGGGTACTCCACCCCTAGACTTATTATCCCCTATCCAAAGGATATAGGATAAGATGTCTTATTGTGGGGCTCCCGCCATTCTATGCGGGGCTGCGTCTCCAGTCTCGGAAATCTCTTTGTTTCTGGGACTGGAGATGTGATGTCAGGCCACGCCCCCTGCCTTCATGTCTATAGGAGGGGGGGGGGGTGATTTTTTTAAGTATTAAAATAAAATAAAACCTATATGACCGTATGGACCTACAGAATAAAGATAAGGTGTCATTTTTACTGAAAAATGTTCTGTGCAGAAACGGAAGCCCCCAAAAGTTACAAAATGGAATTTTTCTTAAATCTTAAATTTTTCCCCTTTTGCCGTGGATATTTTGGCCTATTTTGTAATGTCACTGCAAAGTAGAATTGGTGGCACAAAAAATAAGCCATCATATGGAATTTTAGGTGCAAAATTGAATGCGTTATGATTTTTAGAAGGTGATGAGGAAAAAATGAAAATGCAAAAACGGAAAAATCCTGAGTCCTTAAGGGGTTAAAGGGGTACTCCCCAAAGCAAACCTCTCCTACTCTGGACAGTTCCTGACATGGACAGAGGTGTCAGCAGAGAGCACTGTGGTCAAACTGGAAAGAACTGCAAAACTTCCTGTGGAGCATACAGCAGCTGAAAAGTACTGGAAGAATTAAAATTTGTACATGGAAATAATTCACAAATCTGTAGAACTTTCTGGCACCAGTTGATAAAAAAAAAAAAAATGTTTATTACTGGAGTGCCCCTTTAAGAGTCCTTAAGGGGTTAAGCATACTCATTTTTGTACAAAAAGTGCATGGGCATGCTGGGAGTTGTAGTTTTTCAACAGTTGAAGGCACCCTGGTTGGGATACACTGTGTTATCTTCTCAGTGTCCATAGTGCACAGTGAGCTGATGAAGAACCCATCGCATGCACACATCTCCCTGCGGAGTTCGCCTCTTTTTTATCGCCATGGTCTATTACAGACGGTTTCACGTTCCTCCCTCTTAGTTGTTCCTGAAGTTTCTAGTATTTTATTGCTAGAAACCAAACCCTTCCTCCTCTTCTTCCTCCACCTTCTTCTCTTCTTCTTCCTCCTCCTCTTCCTCCTCCTTCTCTTCCTCCGCCTCTTCTTCTTCCACCTCCTCATCTTCTTCCTCCGCCTCCTCTTCTTCCTCCTCCTCCTCCACTTCTTCCTCCTCCTCCACTTCTTCCACCTCCTCCTCTTCTTCCTCCGCCTCCTCTTCTTCCTCCTCCTTCTGCCTCCTCCTCCTCTTCCTCTCTTCTTCCTCCTCTCTTCTTTCTCCTCCTCCTCTTCTTCCTCCTCTCTTCTTTCTCCTCCTCCTCCTCTCTTCTTTCTCCTCCTCCTCCTCTCTTCTTTCTCCTCCTCTTCCTCCTCTCTTCTTTCTCCTCCTCCTCTCTTCTTTCTCCTCCTCCTCTCTTCTTTCTCCTCCTCCTCTCTTCTTTCTCCTCCTCCTCCTCTCTTCCTCTTCCTCCTCTCTTCTTTCTCCTCCTCCTCTTCTTCCTCCTCTTCCTCTCTTCTTCCTCTTCCTCCTCCTCTTCTTCCTCTCTCCTCCTCCTCTTCCGCGGCCTCCTCTTCTTCCGCGGCCTCCTCTTCTTCTGCCTCCTCCTCTTCTTCGGCCTCCTCTTCTTCCTCCCTCCTCCTCTCTTCTTTCTCCTCCTCCTCCTCTTCTTCCACCTCCTTTTTCTCCTCCTCTTCTTCTGACTCCTCTTCTTCCTCCCTCCTCCTCCTCTTTCTTCCTCCCTCCTCCTCTTCTTCCGCCTCCTTCTCTTCTTCCGCCTCCTTCTCTTCTTCCGCCTCCTTCTCTTCTTCCGCCTCCTTCTCTTCTTTCTCCTCCTCCTCTCTTCTTTCTCCTCCTCCTCTCTTCTTCCTCCTCCTCCTCTCTTCTTCCTCCTCCTCCTCTCTTCTTCCTCCTCCTCCTCTCTTCTTCCACCTCCTTTTTCTCCTCCTCTTCTTCATCCCTCATCCTCTTACTCCCTCCTCCTCCTCTTCTTCTTCCGCGGCCTCCTCTTCTTCCGCCTCCTCCTTTTCCGCCTCCTTTCTCCTCCTCTTCTTCCTCCCTCCTCCTCCCTCCTCCTCCTCCTCTTCTTCCGCATTCTCCTCCTCTTCTTCTGCATTCTCCTCCTCTTCCTCTTTTTCCTTCCCCCTCCTCTTCTTCTTTCTCTGCCTCCTCCTACTCTTTTGCCTCCTCTTCTTCTTCCTCCCTCCTCCTCTTCTGCCTCCTCATCCTCTTCTTCCTCCTCCTTGAGTCATCTGGCAGTACCTTTTTCCATGTTGCACGATCACTCCTCCTCTTCTTCCTCCTCTTTCTCCTCCTCCTCTTCTTCTTTTGCCTCCTCTTTGTGTCTGAGTCACCTGGCAGGACCTTTTTCCATGTCGCACGATCACATGACGATGACATCACAGACCCGCTGCCTCGTGCTGATACCATATAGTGATACCACATCTTCCTGCTACATCACAACCGAGACATCCAGGAACTTCACCGAAAACCCCACAAAAACTCCGCAAGTATGAACACGTCTATAGCTATTCCGTCTCCTGCCCCATAGAAGATCAGTGCTGAGTGGTACTTGCTCTTCTGAGTGTTGCTGTGTAAGAGGGGGCGTGAAAGAGGAGTTTCAAAAACTGGAGTTTGAAAGCAGGAGGTTGAGATCGCTGTGAGTTTTAATTTTTGAACCCACAAGGTCTACAAAAAAATGTAAGTGTAATTTTGACTGTCTGTTTTTTCCTATACATTTGTGAAATCCCCATAACTAGATGGCCTCCATGTTGGAAAGTGCAGTCCAATGTACATCCTGTTCAATGTATGCAATCCTTGACCAGCAGTTTGAGGGTGCATATTGTTGTGCGAGATGTGTGCTAGTTGTCCGTTTGGAAGCCCAGATCCTGCATCTAGAGGGGCGACTGGCAACAATGAGAAGCATTGACAACATGGAGAGGAGTCTCCTGCTCACTGAGCAGGCACTCTCGGGAATAGAGGTGGGGGAGGATAGTGGGACGGAGTTGCAGGACAGTCAGGCAGTTAGCTGGGTTACAGTTAGAAAGAGGGGTAGGGGAAAAAGTCAGGGAGGCTAGTCCTGAACTGGCACACCCCAACAAGTTTGCCCGGTTGGCAGATGAGGGGGATGCCATTACAGAGCTAGCAGAACTGCAGCAGGATACCGCCTCTGACCGCCAGGGGGTCTGCTCCAGTAAGGAGGGAGGGAGGAGTACAGGGCAGGCCAGACAGGTACTGGTAGTGGGGGACTCAATTATTAGGGGGACAGACAGGGCAATCTGTCACAAAGACCGGGATCGCCGAACAGTGTGTTGTCTTCCTGGCGCTCGAGTTCGGCACATCGCGGATCGGGTTGACAGGTTGCTGGGCGGGGCTGGAGAGGATCCAGCAGTCATGGTACATATTGGCACCAATGACAAAGTAAGAGGTAGGTGGAGTGTCCTTAAAAATGATTTCAGGGACTTTGGCGGCAAGCTTAAGGCAAGGACCTCCAAGGTAGTATTTTCTGAAAATATTACCTGTACCACGAGCCGCACCAGAGAGGCAGCGGGAGATCAGGGAGGTAAACAAGTGGCTCAGAAGCTGGTGTAGGAAGGAAGGGTTTGGGTTCATGGAGAACTGGGCTGACTTCGCTGTCGGTTACCGGCTCTACCGTAGGGACGGGCTGCACCTCAATGGGGAGGGTGCAGCTTTGCTTGGGGAGAAGATGGCTAGAAGGGTGGATGAGTGTTTAAACTAGGGACTTGGGGGGAGGGAACCTACAGCATAGAGGGGGAAGATAGTGTAGATAGAGAGGTGGGAATTATAAATGTACCTGGGGGTGGAGCGGAGGGAGGGGTTAGAATAGTTAATAGGAATAAGCTTCATAGGAAAATAAAACTTACACCCTTGAATCCCATTAACCCCAATAACATAAAGGATGGAAATGTAAAGTGTATGTTCACAAATGCCAGAAGCCTAGCAAATAAAATGGGGGAGCTTGAGGCCTGGATACTGGAGGAACATATTGATATAGTTGGGGTCACAGAGACATGGCTGGTGATATAGTTGGGGTCACTGAGACATGGCTGGTGATATAGTTGGGGTCACTGAGACATGGCTGGTGATATAGTTGGGGTCACTGAGACATGGCTGGTGATATAGTTGGGGTCACTGAGACATGGCTGGTGATATAGTTGGGGTCACTGAGACATGGCTGGTGATATAGTTGGGGTCACTGAGACATGGCTGGACTCCTCACATGACTGGGCTGTCAATCTGCAGGGGTTTACATTGTTTCGCAAGGATAGAATGAACAGAAAAGGTGGTGGAGTCTGTCTGTATGTAAGAAGTGGTATGAAAGTCAGTGTGAACGATGCCATAGTGTGTGATGATTCTGAGGAGGTGGAATCACTGTGGGTAGAATTACAAAAGGAGGGAAATACTGAAAAAATAGTATTTGGTGTAATTTACAGACCCCCTAATATCACTGAAGAGATAGAAGGTCGGCTGTATAAACAAATAGAGAGGCCGCCCGGGCAGGTACAGTGGTAATAATGGGAGATTTTAACTATCCAGATATAGATTGGGGCCGGGGGTTGGCTAAAACTACAAAGGGGCGACAATTCCTAAATTTATTGCAGGATAATTTTATGGGCCAGTTTGTGGAGGACCCAACAAGAAGTGATGCCTTGTGGGATCTGATCATTTCCAACAACGCAGAGCTGGTTGGTAATGTAACTGTGCGGGAAAACCTTGGGAATAGCGACCACAATATAGTTACTTTTCACTTAAAATGTAGAAAACAAAGACAGGCGGGGAAAGCAAAAACATATAACTTTAAAAAGGCAAATTTCCCTGGGCTGAGGGCTGCACTACAGGACATAGACTGGGGGGAGGTGTTCTCAAATACTGATACAGAAGGTAAATGGGACATCTTTAAATCAACTCTAAATAACTATACAGCTAAATATATACCAAAGGGGAACAAATATAAACGATTAAAACTAAATCCTACATGGCTGACACATGATGTTAAAAGAGCAATAAACAACAAAAAAATAGCCTTCAAAAAATACAAATCTGATGGGTCAGCGATAACATTTAAACAGTACAAAGAGCTTAATAAAATCTGTAAAAATGTAATAAAAACAGCAAAAATTCAAAATGAGAGACAGGTGGCCAAAGAAAGCAAAACTAATCCTAAATATTTTTTTAGATATATATAAATGCAAAAAAACCAAGGACAGAGCATGTAGGACCCCTTAATAATGATAACGGGGAGGTTGTCACAGGCGATCAAGAGAAGGCGGAGCTACTGAATGGGTTCTTTAGTTCTGTATACACTATGGAAGAAGGAGCTGACATTGGCCAGGTCAGTGCTGGTAACACATCATGTACAGGTCAGTGCTGGTAACACATCATGTACAGGTCAGTGCTGGTAAAACATCATGTACAGGTCAGTGCTGGTAACACATCATGTACAGGTCAGTGCTGGTAAAACATCATGTACAGGTCAGTGCTGGTAAAACATCATGTACAGGTCAGTGCTGGTAACACATCATGTACAGGTCAGTGCTGGTAAAACATCATGTAATGTACTGAACTGGCTTAATGTAGAGATGGTACAAGGTAAGTTAAGTGATATAAATGTAAGCAAATCTCCAGGGCCAGATGGACTACACCCAAGAGTTCTTAGAGAGGTAAGTTCAGTAATATCTGTACCCCTGTTCATGATATTTAGAGATTCTCTGGTGTCTGGTATTGTGCCAAGGGACTGGCGCAAGGCGAATGTGGTGCCAATCTTCAAGAAGGGCTCTAGGTCTTCCCCAGGAAACTATAGACCGGTAAGTTTAACGTGCATTGTGGGTAAATTGTTTGAAGGACTTATAAGGGATTACATACAGGAATACATAGGGGATAATAGTATTATAAGTGATAGCCAGCATGGGTTTACTAAGGATAGAAGTTGTCACCAATCTAATTTGCTTTTATGAAGAGGTGAGTAGAAGCCTTGACAGAGGAATGGCTGTGTATATAGAGGGGGGCTGTGTATATAGAGGGGGGGCTGTGTATATAGAGGGGGGCTGTGTATATAGAGGGGGGCTGTGTATATAGAGGGGGGCTGTGTATATAGAGGGGGGCTGTGTATATAGAGGGGGGCTGTGTATATAGAGGGGGCTGTGTATATAGAGGGGGGGCTGTGGATATAGAGGGGGGCTGTGGATATAGAGGGGGGCTGTGGATATAGAGGGGGGGCTGTGTATATAGAGGAATGGCTGTGTATATAGAGGGGGGCTGTGTATATAGAGGGGGGGCTGTGTATATAGAGGGGGGCTGTGTATATAGAGGGGGGCTGTGTATATAGAGGGGGGCTGTGTATATAGAGGGGGGGGCTGTGTATATAGAGGAGGGCTGTGTATATAGAGGGGGGCTGTGTATATAGAGGGGGGGCTGTGTATATAGAGGGGGGGCTGTGTATATAGAGGGGGGCTGTGTATATAGAGGGGGGCTGTGTATATAGAGGGGGGCTGTGTATATAGAGGGGGGGCTGTGTATATAGAGGGGGGGCTGTGTATATAGAGGGGGGCTGTGTATATAGAGGGGGGCTGTGTATATAGAGGGGGCTGTGTATATAGAGGGGGGCTGTGTATATAGAGGGGGGCTGTGTATATAGAGGGGGCTGTGTATATAGAGGGGGGCTGTGTATATAGAGGGGGGCTGTGTATATAGAGGGGGGGGGCTGTGTATATAGAGGGGGGCTGTGTATATAGAGGGGGGCTGTGTATATAGAGGGGGGCTGTGTATATAGAGGGGGGCTGTGTATATAGAGGGGGGCTGTGTATATAGAGGGGGGGCTGTGTATATAGAGGGGGGCTGTGTATATAGAGGAGGGCTGTGTATATAGAGGAATGGCTGTGGATATAGAGGGGGGGGCTGTGGATATAGAGGGGGGCTGTGTATATAGAGGGGGGGCTGTGTATATAGAGGGGGGCTATGGATATAGTGTCTCTGGATTTCCCTAAAGCGTTTGATACTGTCCCTCATAGACGTCTGACAGGTAAGTTAAGGTCTTTGGGTTTGGAAACTTTAGTTTGTAACTGGATTGAACACTGATCATGGATCGTACCCAGAGAGTGGTGGTCAATGATTCGTACTCTGATTGGTCCCCGGTTATTAGTGGTGACCCCAAGGTTCTGTACTGGGACCGCTGCTGTTTATAATTTATTTATCAATGATATAGAGGATGGTAATAACAGCTCTGTATATAGAGGGGGGGCTGTGTATATAGAGGGGGGGCTGTATATAGAGGGGGGCTGTGTATATAGAGGGGGGCTGTGTATATAGAGGGGGCTGTGTATATAGAGGGGGGCTGTGTATATAGAGGGGGGGCTGTGTATATAGAGGGGGGGCTGTATATAGAGGGGGGCTGTGTATATAGAGGGGGGCTGTGTATAAAGAGGGGGGCTGTGTATATAGAGGGGGGCTGTGTATATATAGAGGGGGGCTGTGTATATAGAGGGGGGCTGTGTATATATAGAGGATGGTAATAACAGCTGTTTCTATCTTTGCAGATGACACCAAGCTTTGTAGCACAGTACAGTCTATAGAGGATGGGTATATAGAGGGGGGGGGGTGTATATAGAGGGGGGGCTGTGTATATATAGAGGAGGGGTACAGTCTATAGAGGATGTGCATAAGTTACAGGATGACTTGGATAGACTAAGTGTCTGGGCCTCCACTTGGCAAATGAGGTTCAATGTGGATAAATGTAAAGTTCTGCATCTGGGTACTAATAACCTGCATGCGTCGTATGTCTTAGGGGGGGCTGTGTATATAGAGGGGGGCTGTGTATATAGAGGGGGGCTGTGTATATAGAGGGGGGCTGTGTATATAGAGGGGGGCTGTGTATATAGAGGGGGGCTGTGTATATAGAGGGGGGGCTGTGGATATAGAGGGGGGCTGTGGATATAGAGGGGGGGCTGTGGATATAGAGGGGGGCTGTGTATATAGAGGGGGGCTGTGTATATAGAGGGGGGGCTGTGTATATAGAGGGGGGGCTGTGTATATAGAGGGGGGGCTGTGGATATAGAGGGAGGGCTGTGTATATAGAGGGGGGGCTGTGGATATAGAGGGGGGCTGTGGATATAGAGGGGGGCTGTGTATATAGAGGGGGGCTGTGTATATAGAGGGGGGGCTGTGTATATAGAGGGGGGGCTGTGTATATAGAGGGGGGGCTGTGTATATAGAGGGGGGCTGTGTATATAGAGGGGGGGGCTGTGTATATAGAGGGGGGCTGTGTATACTAATAACCTGCAGCATCGTATGTCTTAGGGGGGATTAAACTGGCAGAGTCACTGGTAGAGAAGGATCTGGGTGACTTGTAGATCACAGACTACAGAATAGCACAATGTCAGGCTGCTGCTTCCAAAGCCGGCAGGATATTGTCATGTATCAAAAGAGGCATGAACTCAAGGGACAGGGACATAATACTCCCCCTTTATAAAGCATTGGTACGGCCTCACCTGGAATATGCTGTTCAGTTTTGGGCACCTGTCCATAAAAGGGACACTGCGGAGTTGGAAAGGGTGCAGAGACGCGCGACTAAACTAATATGGGGCATGGAACATCTTAGCTATGAGGAGCGATTAAAGGAGTTACAATTGTTTAGTCTTGAGAAGAGACGTTTAAGGGGGGATATGATAAACGTATATAAGTATATAAATGGCCCATACAAAAAATATGGAGAAAAACTGTTCCAGGTTAAACCACCCCCCAAAGGACGAGGGGGCACTCCCTCCGTCTGGAGAAGAAAAGGTTTAGTCTAAAGGGGCGACACGCCTTCTTTACCGTGAGGACTGTGAATTTATGGAAAGGTCTACCTCAGGAACTGGTCACAGCAGGAACAATTAACAGCTTTAAAACAGGGTTAGATACATTCCTGGAACAAAATAACATTAATGCTTATGAAGAAATATAAAATCCCTTCCCCAATATCGCGCCGCACCCCTACCCCTTAATTCCCTGGTTGAACTTGATGGACATATGTCTTTTTTCGACCGTACTAACTATGTAACTATGTAAATATCCATACACCGCACAGCAGAGCCGAGTGTTACTAAATATCCATACACCGCACAGCAGAGCCGATTGGTACTTAATATCCATACACCGCACAGCAGAGCCGATTGGTACTTAATATCCATACACCGCACAGCAGAGCCGAGTGGTACTAAATATCTACACTGCACAGCAGAGCCGATTGGTACTAAATATCCATTCATGATTGGAAGCTGAGTTATGGTTGGTTTCTATGGGCAACATAGTCAGTTTTGATAAATGAGAACCATGTGTAATCAGCTGGTAGAAGGGAAAGGGTTAATATCTGTACACCGCACAGTGAAGCGACTATCGTACACTGCACAGCAGAGCCAAACAATGCAGAATATTGTACACTGCACAGCAGAGCCGAACAATGCAGAATATTGTACACTGCACAGCAGAACCGAACAATGCAGAATATTGTACACTGCACAGCAGAGCCGAACAACGCAGAATATTGTACACTGCACAGCAGAGCCGAACAACGCAGAATATTATACACTGCACAGCAGAGCTGAATAACACAGAATATTGTACACTGCACAGCAGAGCTGAATAACACAGAATATTGTACACTGCACAGCAGAGCCGAACAACACAGAATATTGTACACTGCACAGCAGAGCCGAACAACGCAGAATATTGTACACCGCACAGCAGAGCCAAACAATGCAGAATATTGTACACCGCACAGCAGAGCCGAACAACGCAGAATATTGTACACTGCACAGCAGAGCCGAACAACACAGAATATTGTACTCTGCACAGCAGAGCCGAACAACACAGAATATTGTACACTGCACAGCAGAGCCGAACAACGCAGAATATTATACACTGCACAGCAGAGCCGAACAATGCAGAATATTGTACACTGCACAGCAGAGCCGAACAATGCAGAATATTGTACACTGCACAGCAGAACCGAACAATGCAGAATATTGTACACTACACAGCAGAGCCGAACAACGCAGAATATTGTACACTGCACAGCAGAGCCGAACAACGCAGAATATTATACACTGCACAGCAGAGCTGAATAACACAGAATATTGTACACTGCACAGCAGAGCCGAATAACACAGAATATTGTACACTGCACAGCAGAGCCGAACAACACAGAATATTGTACACTGCACAGCAGAGCCGAACAACGCAGAATATTGTACACCGCACAGCAGAGCCAAACAATGCAGAATATTGTACACCGCACAGCAGAGCCGAACAACGCAGAATATTGTACACTGCACAGCAGAGCCGAACAACACAGAATATTGTACTCTGCACAGCAGAGCTGAATAACACAGAATATTGTACTCTGCACAGCAGAGCTGAATAACACAGAATATTGTACACTGCACAGCAGAGCCGAACAACGCAGAATATTATACACTGCACAGCAGAGCCGAACAATGCAGAATATCGTACACTGCACAGCAGAGCCGAACAATGCAGAATATTATACACTGCACAGCAGAGCCGAACAACGCAGAATATTATACACTGCACAGCAGAGCCGAACAACGCACAATATTATACACCACACATCAGAGCCGAAACACAGATTATACACTGCACAGCAGAGCCGAACAACGCAGAATATACACTGCACAGTAGAGCCGAACAACGCAGAATATTATACACTGCACAGCAGAGCCGAAACAACACAGAATATTATACACTGCACAGTAGAGCCGAAACAACACAGAATATTATACACTGCACAGCAGAGCCGAACAACGCAGAATATTATACACCGCACAGCAGAGCTGAATAACGCAGAATATTGTACACCGCACAGCAGAGACGACTGGTAATAAATATTGTACACTGCACAGCAGAGCCGAGTGGCAGGCACAGCATAGCAGAGCTGAGTGGCAGGCATAGCATAGCAGAGCCGAGTGGCAGGGACAGCACAGTAGATCCGAGTTGCAGGGACAGCACAGCACAGCAGAGTTGAGTTGAGTGGCAGGCACAGCAGAGCCGAGTGGCAGGGACAGCACAGTAGATCCGAGTGTCAGGCACAGCACAGCAGAGTTGAGTGGCAGGCACAGCAGAGTTGAGTGGCAGGCACAGCAGAGTTGAGTGGCAGGCACAGCACAGCAGAGTTGAGTGGCAGGCACAGCACTTGGTTCTGCTGACCGGTGGGGGTCTCAGCTTATAATGAGTCGCTGACGTGTTAGAAGTTTATTAAAGAGACAGGCGCCGTTTGAGGTTGGTTTCTATGGGCAACGAAGTCTTTTGATAAACGTGGCCCCATGTGGTATGGAGTGAAAGAGTTAATGTCGCGTCCTGTCGTGACAGAGGTCAGGGTGAGCTCACCCCCACATGACTGTGACCCACAACTTCCATGTGACGCAACAGTCCAGTCTACGTCACACAGCACACACCCAGGCTCAATGCGCATGCGCGCACGGCCGGCCCGCCAGCTGACGTCACATGACACCAGTTGCTGCTGACCAGTTCCCTGTCCTGGTTAACCGAGGGCGGACATCTTTGTAATGGTTAAACCCCTATAATACGTCCAGAAAACTGTCCAAGATGAGGCCTAAAAGTGTCCCCTCCCGACCGAGAGAACCGTGCGGAGCTAACAGGGCACCGCCCCCGGGTGTAACTCCGTTTAGGAATAGTTATAAGATGGGTGCCCGGAAGTAAAATGGTCTCCGGGCTGTCAGGGGAACGCCCCCTCTCCTCGTCAGGTGACCGCGTGACTCGTTGACGTCATTACGCCGGGGCTGACGGGTCTGGTCCGGTTGTTGTCGTTGCTGGAGTCAGTCGGTGTCGGACCGTCCGTGCAGCAGAGCGAGGAGCGGCCTCCGGGAGATGTCGGTGTTTGGGAAACTGTTCGGTACCGGGGGGAAGGGCGGGAAGGGCCCGAGCCCCCAGGAGGCCATCCAGAAGCTGCGGGACACCGAGGAGATGCTGACCAAGAAGCAGGAGTTCCTGGAGAAGAAGATCGAGCAGGAGCTGACGACGGCCAGAAAGCACGGGACTAAGAACAAGAGAGGTAGGGGGCGCTAGAGAGGGGTAGGGGGCGCTAGAGAGGGGTAGGGGGCGCTAGAGAGGGGTGGGGGGCGCTAGAGAGGGGTGGGGGGCGCTAGAGAGGGGTAGGGGGCGCTAGAGAGGGGTAGGGGGCGCTAGAGAGGGGTAGGGGGCGCTAGAGAGGGGTAGGGGGCGCTAGAGAGGGGTAGGGGGCGCTAGAGAGGGGTGGGGGGCGCTAGAGAGAGGGGTGGGGGGCGCTAGAGAGAGGGGTGGGGGGCGCTAGAGAGAGGGGTGGGGGGCGCTAGAGAGGGGTGGGGGCGCTAGAGAGGGGTGGGGGCGCTAGAGAGGGGTAGGGGGCGCTAGAGAGGGGTAGGGGGCGCTAGAGAGAGGTAGGGGGCGCTAGAGAGGGGTAGGGGGCGCTAGAGAGGGGTGGGGGGCGCTAGAGAGGGGTGGGGGGCGCTAGAGAGGGGTGGGGGGCGCTAGAGAGGGGTGGGGGGCGCTAGAGAGGGGTGGGGGGCGCTAGAGGGGGGGTAGAGGGGGCGCTAGAGAGGGGGGTAGTGGGGGCGCTAGAGAGGGGGGTAGAGGGGGCGCTAGAGAGGGGGGTAGAGGGGGCGCTAGAGAGGGGGGTAGAGGGGGCGCTAGAGAGGGGGGTAGAGGGGGCGCTAGAGAGGGGGGTAGAGGGGGCGCTAGAGAGGGGGGTAGAGGGGGCGCTAGAGAGGGGGGTGGGGGGGGGCGCTAGAGAGGGGGGTGGGGGGGGGCGCTATAGGGGGGCGCTATAGGGAGAGAGGGGTAGGGGGGCGCCACAGAGAGAGACGGTAAGCGCTGGATTCTGTAGTTGTCAGTGTCAGTCATTTCAAAACTTCTGGTAAGTCGGGATCTTGGGGCCCTGAATCAGGGAAATGGAGGGGGTCGGCGCGCGCTGTGAGATGGAGGGGGTCGGCGCGCGCTGTGAGATGGAGGGGGTCGGCGCGCGCTGTGAGATGGAGGGGGTCGGCGCGCGCTGTGAGATGGAGGGGGTCGGCGCGCGCTGTGAGATGGAGGGGGTCGGCGCGCGCTGTGAGATGGAGGGGGTCGGCGCGCGCTGTGAGATGGAGGGGGTCGGCGCGCGCTGTGAGATGGAGGGGGTTCGGCGCGCGCTGTGAGATGGTGGGGGGTCGGAGCGTGCGCGCTGTGAGATGGAAGGGGGGTCGGCGCGTGCGCGCTGTGAGATGGGAGGGGGGTCGGAGCGTGCGCGCTGTGAGATGGGAGGGGGGTCGGCGCGCGCGCTGTGAGATGGGAGGGGGGTCGGCGCGTGCGCGCTGTGAGATGGGAGGGGGTCGGCGCGTGCGCGCTGTGAGGAGGGGGGTCGGCGCACGCGCTCTGAGATTGAGCGGTCCGGCGCACACTTTATGCATTGTCTATGGGAGGGCCGGAGAGGGTGAAGTACCGGGCTCCATAGAGTGTACGGAGTGCGGGCCGACCCCACCGGTCCATGTAGTGGGGAGAACTAGGGGCCCGTTCTGGGGATTGCGAGGGCATCCAAGAAGTTAGACTCCTATCTGTGGATTGTTGATAAGTTGGAGTACCCCTTCAATGTTCCCTGCATGTTGTGGAGAATAATCCGCACTGACCTCACAGACCTGGACCTGCTGCTGTCAGGATCGGTTCCGGATTCGCTCCAGGTTATTGCAGATTTTTCGCCATTGACTTCACTGTGGAAATCAAAACCTACAGCAAATCCTCGGGGGAGGAATCGGGAACTGTGGATTCTAAATATTTACCTTGTGAATGTCCCCGATACTGATGTGTAGGGGCACCGATACTGGTAGGGGCACCGATACCGGACATATGTAGGAGGGCTTGTGATTGTCCCCGATACTGATGTGTAGGGGCACCGATACTGGTAGGGGCACCGATACCTGACATATGTAGGAGGGCTTGTGATTGTCCCCGATACTGATGTGTAGGGGCACCGATACCGGACATATGTAGGAGGGCTTGTGATTGTCCCAGATAACCGCATCCCTCTCACCTCTTCATCATTCGCTCCATTATCCGGAGTGGTGCAGGACCTGCCGCACTGTCAGGAGAAGGTCCTGTTTCACTGAGGGAGCGGAGGAGGCTGAGTCCTGCCACTGAGGACCCCCGCGATCACTCCTGCAGCCCCCCAGTCAAGTTTGCTCTATGGCTGATGACTTACGATACAGAGACCGGAGGTTTGTGATGCCACGACTCCGCCCCCTCATGACTCCGCCCCCTCACGACTCCACCCCCTCATGACTTAGTTTGCTCTGTGGCTGATGACAGGGGACGGCAGTTCGTGAAGTCATGGCTCCACCCCTTGTGATGTAGCTCCCTGCCCCTAAATGCAAGTCTATGGGAGGGGCGTGACGACAGATAGACTTCCCATAGACTTGCATTAAGGGGGCGGGGCACTACATCACAAGGTTTGGAGCCATGATGTCACGAACCGCCGTCCCCTGTCATCAGCCACAGAGCAAACTTGTCTCTGGAGAGCTGATGACTCAGGGGGGCTGCAGGAGCGATCGTGGGTCCCCAGCGGCGGGACCCCTGCGATCAGACATCTTATCCTCTATCCTTGGATAGGGGATAAGGTGTCTAGAGGTGGAGTACCCCTTTATGAGATTCCGCCACAGAATTCTGCATAACTAAAGACATTCTTTTTGCCAAATGCGCAGTTTCCGCAGCAGATATTGCACCATGTGACAGCGGAATCACATTGGGGAGATTAATCCAAACCCGTCCAGAAGAGAAGCGATCTGATTGGTTGCTGTGGGCAGGTCCTTAGACATCTCCCCAGTGTACAGTTGATTTTTCGGCAGAAGTCTGCGCAGAAATTCCGCTGAGTGGGATTTTTATTATTTTGTTTTGGAGGAGACTTATTGGGGGAAACTGTTTATTGGGGGCGTCTATCTAAAGAGGTTCCCCACCTATAATCCAATGGGGGGGGGGGGGGGGGAAACTACTTGTCCAAGGGACTAAAGCGAAGCACAATCCACTTGTCCTGGTAGATCAAATAATTTCAACCAAAATATTACGAATATAAGGTCTTTATTAGTTTCTGCTCTTCCGTTTTTTCCTCCTATTTTAGCCATAACTCTTATTTTTCCATCTTCAGACCCATATGAGACTTGTTTTTTGCGGGGGGCCAATTATACTTCGTAACGGCACTTTTCATTTTTCCATAACTTATGCTCTGAAACATTTTTATTTTTCCGTATGCTGGGCTGTATGAGGGCTCATTTTTTGGGCCGTAAAATGGTGTTTGTATCGGTGCCAATTTGGTATTGATCAGACTTTTTGAACATGTTTTTTACTTTTTTGCTGGGATATGATGTTATAAACATAAAAAGGCAAAGTATTGTTATAAAAAAAAAAAAAAACATAAAAAAGGCAATTCTGTGATTTGTGTTTTTTTTTTACGTTAATGCCATTTACCGTATGGGATATTAAATGTTATTTTTTAATAGTTTGGACAATTACGCAAGCGCCAATACCAGATATGTTTATTTTGTATTATGTTTACATATTTTTATATGGAAAAGGGGGTGATATGAACTTGGAAGAGGTTAATGGGTGTTTTAAACTATTATTAAACTTTTTTTTTTTTTAAATACACTTTTTTTTAGATTCCTCTTACAGATCAATTCATTTCTATTGGACTCCATTGATCTGTTTTCATTTGGTTGAGCCTGCTCAAGGCCGGCTCAATCAAATGCAGATCTTTGGGGGAAGCCATGAATGCAGAATTAAGCCCTCCGGTTACCTCCACAGGGGATCGCCCCCTCCGCGATTGCGCTGCTGTGGGGCGATCCACCCCACTAGATTAAAAGATCCCTTTAGACACCGGAAGTCGGTCCGGCCTTTCTTGCCCGATACAGGGCTAAAGCTATGAAAAATTCATCTGCCCGACGCCCGGAATTACATGTCTCAGGCGTCGGGCGATAGGATTTCCACATCCCTGATCCAACACACTTATCAAGGCATCTAATCCACACACAGGATACATGGAAATCATCTTCTGACACAATACCTCAGAATAGTTTCCGATTTATTCTTTAGACTTCGTGATTCACATTTTCATAGTATAAGATGTAATTCCATATAGCAAGATGAATAAAGCACAGACCTCGGTCAGATGGAGAGAGACGAGTACAAACCTTCTGCGTTACGTTTCAGGGGCTCCCTACCTACCTATTAGGGCTTCTATGTAATAAGGGGAGATTCTCTACCTACCCTAATTGGAGGCTTCTATCTAATAGGGGATTCCCTACCTAACTACTAGGAGCTTCTACCTAAAATGGGAATACCTACCTACCTAGTGGGGACTTCTACCTAATTAGGGGGGGGGGGGGGGTGCTTCCATCTTACCTACTGGAAGTTTTTATCTAACATAGGGGATTCCCTACCTATTGGGGGTTTCTACCTAATAAAGGGGATTCCCTACCTACTGGGGCCTCTATATAATAAAGGGGATTCCCTACCTACTGGGGCCTTTATATAATAAGGGGGATTCCCTACCTACTGGGGCCTCTATATAATAAAGGGGATTCCCTACCTACTGGGGCCTCTATATAATAAGGGGGATTCCCTACCTACTGGGGCCTCTATATAATAAGGGGGATTCCCTACCTACTGGGGCCTCTATATAATAAAGGGGATTCCCTACCTACTGGGGCCTCTATATAATAAGGGGGATTCCCTACCTACTGGGGCCTTTATATAATAAGGGGGATTCCCTACCTACTGGGGCCTCTATATAATAAGGGGGATTCCCTACCTACTATAAGGGGGATTCCCTACCTACTGGGGCCCTTCCTAACTGGCCTATAATAAGGGGGATTCCCTACCTATTGGGGCCCTCTATATATAAGGGGGATTCCCTACCTACTGGGGCCTTTATATAATAAGGGGGGATTCCCTACCTACTGGGGCCTCTATATAATAAGGGGGATTCCCTACCTATTGGGGCCTCTATATATAAGGGGGATTCCCTACCTACTGGGGCCTTCTATATAATAAGGGGAATTCCCTACCTACTGGGGCCTCTATATAATAAGGGGGATTCCCTACCTACTGGGGCCTCTATATAATAAGGGGGATTCCCTACCTACTGGGGCCTCTAGTAATAAGGGGGATTCCCTACCTACTTGGGCCTTCTATATAATAAGGGGGATTCCCTACCTACTGGGGCCTTTATATAATAAGGGGGATTCCCTACCTACTGGGGCCTTTATATAATAAGGGGGATTCCCTACCTACTGGGGCCTCTATATAATAAGGGAGATTCCCTACCTACTGGGGCCTCTATATAATAAGGGGGATTCCCTACCTATTGGGGCCTCTATATATAAGGGGGATTCCCTACCTACTGGGGCCTCTATATAATAAGGGGAATTCCCTACCTACTGGGGCCTCTATATAATAAGGGGGATTCCCTACCTACTGGGGCCTCTATATATAAGGGGGATTCCCTACCTACTGGGGCCTTTATATAATAAGGGGAATTCCCTACCTACTGGGGCCTCTATATAATAAGGGGGATTCCCTACCTACTGGGGCCTCTATATAATAAGGGGGATTCCCTACCTACTTGGGCCTTTATATAATAAGGGGGATTCCCTACCTACTGGGGCCTTTATATAATAAGGGGGATTCCCTACCTACTGGGGCCTTTATATAATAAGGGGGATTCCCTACCTACTGGGGCCTCTATATAATAAGGGAGATTCCCTACCTACTGGGGCCTTTATATAATAAGGGGGATTCCCTACCTACTGGGGCCTCTATATAATAAGGGGGATTCCCTACCTACTGGGGCCTTTATATAATAAGGGGGATTCCCTACCTACTGGGGCCTCTAGTAATAAGGGGGATTCCCTACCTACTGGGGCCTTTATATAATAAGGGGGATTTCCCAACTTATGGGGACCTCTAGTAATTAGGGGGATTCCCTACCTATTGGGGCCTCTAGTAATTAGGGGGATTCCCTACCTATTGGGGCCTCTAGTAATAAGGGGGATTCCCTACCTACTTGGGCCCTTACCTCATAGGGAGGGGGGATTCCCTAACTAAATACTGGGGACGCATCTTAATTCTGATTCTTTGAGGGCCTCATGTTTTACTTTCCCCTAAGGCTTCACAAAGTCCAGAGCCGCCTCTGCTGTCACATGACCATATGGGTAATTGGTATCAGTACTCGATTGGGACATCTCTAATTTAAGTCTGTAGAGTTTCCAGCTATCACCTTCTGCAATATCTAAAACTGTTTCTCCAACCAGGGTGCCTCCAGCTGTTGCTAAACTACAACTCCCAGCATGCCTGGACAGCCATTGGCTGGGAGTTATAGTTTGGCAACAGCTGGAGGTGCACTGGTTTGGAAACACTAATCAAAAAGCATTGCGGCCGCACAATTCTCAGCTCTGGCAGTGTCCATGGGGAGTACAGCCGATGTATCAGGTGACGCTCCTCGGACAGGGAGGGGCGGTCGTTGGGTGTGGTGCGGCCGGTCAGGGTGCACTCCATCACCTTGGTGACGAATGACGTGGGGCGGGAGCCGGCTGGGCAGGTTGTAGCTTGTGGAGCGTCCTCGTGTACTCGCTGTTTCTAATAAACCTTTTCTTCTGTTGGGGCTTTTTAGTGCTAAATCCACAATGTGAACGGTCCCTTAGGGTGTCGGGGGGGGGGGGGGGGGGGTCAAACCTTTTTTCTGCCGTGCGCCATTTTGATATCCATGCGATCATTCGCGCCCGTACAAAATTATCAACATAAAAATTTACCGATGTATTTGGTCGAACATTTAAGTAACTTATCTCTTTGACGAGGTGCGCTGCGTCCATGGGACCCCCTCTAGGTAGTGTGCCCCTGTATATTAGACTAGACCCCCCCCCCCCCCCGGTAGGTCACACCCCTTCTAGGTAGGTTGCCCCCCCACCACCATAAAAAGGACACCCTTGTAAGTAGTTTGTCCCCTGAAGTTAGCTACCTCCCCCACCCCCTGTATTTAGGACACCCCTGTGCTTAGTTTGCCCCCCCCCCCCTGTATATAGGACACCCTTGTGGGTAGATTGCGTCCCCGTGTATAGGGGCCCCCTTGTGGGTAGTATGCCCCTCTGTATATAGGTTCGACTGTAGGTGGTTTCCACCCTGTAGATAGGACCCCTTCTGAAATATATATATATATCTCCCATGGGTAGAGTGACCCTCTAATGGCTAAAGGTAGAAGCTGCCTGCGGCTTTTTTTTATATATTAAATAAAAAATCTGCAGGCAGCGTCTACCTGTAGCCATTAGAGGGTCACTCTAGCTCTGGGAGGAGATGACGCCATTCACTGCCTTCAGGATTCTCCCGACCTCTAGTGACCGCAGGTATTGTCACTAGAGGCCGGTGTTCATCTAGGACACATCCTTTCGGCTGGATTTCTCCTTTCTATTAGGTTTTGAATTCCCTCCCACTACTTGTCTACAGATCCAATGGCTGTCATGCAGGCATGCTGGGAGTTGTAGCTTTGCAACAGGTAGGGGCACAGCTATAGGCTGCTGAGATGAGAGGGAAGCATTGAGTTACCTTTTAAAGGACAGGGAGGATCCTCTTTAGGAGGCAGACAAGTATTTACTATATTTCTTGTGTCTTTTGACCGTAGCCGCCCTACAAGCCTTGAAACGTAAGAAGAGATACGAGAAGCAATTGGCACAGATCGACGGGACGTTATCCACCATTGAGTTCCAGAGAGAAGCCTTAGAAAACGCCAACACCAACACTGAAGTCCTCAAGAACATGGGCTACGCTGCTAAAGCCATGAAAGCCGCTCATGACAACATGTAAGTAGAAATTCTGGATGATGGCGCGGTGATTTTACAGATCAGAACCTTAAAAACGAGGGGGCGCTGCGCCAGTCAGCTGACTTGGTTTATTAATAGAATTGGCAATGCAGGGAAGCCATCGTTATTAGTGCAGTGTTTTTCCAAACAACGTGCCTCCAGCTGTTGCAAAACTACATCTACCAGCTTGCCCAGACAGCCCAAGGCTTGTCTGCTTCCTCCGGAGGGTCCACATTGTCCCTGAAAGGTAAATCAAGGCTTCCCTCTATTCTCAGTAGTTGTAGTTTTGCAACAGCTGGAGGCACACCTTTTGGAAAACACTGAGCTATGGAAAATTCTGGGCTTAGACCAAAAATTTAGGATTGCCTTGGCCAAACATTGAAACCGAAAATGACTTGCCCCGCCCCTAAAATTGATAATGCAGGGAATCCATAGTTTTGCAACAGCTGGAGACACACTGTTTGGAAAATACTGCTTTTATTGTTTTTTACACTGGACTATGGGGGGGGGGGAGGGGTTAAAGCACGATTTCTACCATATGTATTGCATAACAGGCCACACCTACTTTAAGCCACGCCCTCTGAAAGTTGTGGCGCATATTTTCCCTTGGGCAAAATCCAGATAGCGACATTTTGGGGCGGTTAATTTTTGGTTGCCAAAATATTGGTGCATCCCTAGTATAAACACACCGTCCCATAGACAAACTGGGCAGCAGAAATCCCGTTGGGAGTGCGTAGCAAGGCGGAGTCTCCATGGAATTCTTTCCGAACATTCCGCGCCGATTCTGCTTTGCAATTCTGTGGCGTGAATGAGCGCTTAGATTGGCGGGCCGATCGAGGTTATGGACGTCATCAGCCTCTGTTCGCCTGCTGGATAGAGAAAATGGCGCCGACCACTAATGGGAGCTGGCGCGGTCTCTGGTGCTGCAGTAAAATACATAGATAAGCGGTGCCCGTGTTCTGACGCCACCTCTTATCATGTTGCACGGTGTCATTTATGACCAGCGACTCTCCAACCCGTATACAGACATGCGGTATAGATCAGTATGGAGACGGGAGTAGATGATGACCTAAAGGGGGAGGAGCCAGAGGTGCAGCAGTCAGCTGATCGCAGGCATTCATGGTGGCTCTCATAATTTGCGCCATACGTTGTCATCTACTGTCGCTAACGTTTATTTATTTTTTTATTTTTATTCTATAGGGATATTGACAAGGTGGACGAACTCATGCAAGACATCGCCGACCAGCAGGAATTGGCGCAAGAAATCTCAGACGCAATCTCTAAACCAGTCGGCTTCGGTGAAGAGTTTGATGAAGTAAGTAACAGTACTCTGCAGCCGGGGGCCGCTGATAATAGTCAGCATGCAATGTCTGATCCAGGGGATCCCGCCGCTGGAATCCCCCCAATCTAGCATGCAGCACCCACCTGTAAGCATTGCAGGAAGTGCTGGAGGCTCTCAGTGTTATGCCTACCGACCACGGGGACGGAGTAGCATGATGTCACGACTCCGCCCCCGTGTGGCATCATGCCCCGCCCCCTCAATGCAAGTCTATGGGAGGGGCGTGACGGCCGCCACGCCCCCTCCCATAAACTTGCATTGAGGGGGGCGGGGCATGATGTCACACGGGGGCGGAGTCGTGATGTCATGCTACTCCGTCCCCGTGGTCGGGAGACATAACACTGGGCCGGACCTGACAATTGCGGCGGCGCTCGGCAGTCTGTATGGAGCGGGCTCCGGACCTGTGCCCCCTCTGTACTCTGCAGCCCCCGGCTGATTTCAGTAGCCGGGGCCGCCGCTAATAGTCAGCATGTGGCGATCGCCGCGGCTGGCTATGAACCCTTTAGATCGCCGTGTCAAAGCTGACAGCGGCGTCTAAAGGGACATGTGAATGCTCCCTGGTGGACTAGTGGGTGGATCGCCCCCCCACAGCGCGATCGCAGGGGGGCGATCCACTATAGAGGTAGCCGGAGGGCTTACCTCCGTTCCCTGCTGTCCCGTGGCTCTGTCATTGATGGATCCTGGCTGGACAAGGCTCTATCAATGGAGCGCAGAGCACACAGATCAATGGAGTTCAATAGAACTCTATTGATCTGTATGAGGAATCTAATGATTCCTCCTAAAAGTTCCCTAAGGGACTAATAAAGTGTAAAAAGGAAAAAAATTATAATGTTTTAATAAAAGTTTTAAAAGGCACACATTAACCCCTTCCATAATAAAAGTTAAAATCGCCCCCTTTTCCTATATAAAGACATGTAAACATATTTGGTATCGCTGCGTGCATAATTGTATGAACTATTAAAATATAACATTATGTATCCCGCACGGTAAGTGACGTATATGTGTAAAAAAAAAAACACAGAATTACAATTTTTATACTATCCCAGAAAAAAAGGTGAAGCGATTAAAAAGTCTGATCAATACCAAAATGGTACCGATACAAAAAACAGATTATGGCAAAAACAAAATTTGCCCTCATACAGCCTCGTATGCAAAAAAAAACTTCGGGGGTCAGAAAATGGCAATTAAAAAAAAAATGTCACTAAGTTCTGATTTTTTTTATTTTTTTTATTTGTAAAACATGACGTAAACTATACAAATCTGGTATCGCTGTAATCAGGCGACCTAAAGAATCAAAACAACGTGTTACCTGATCACAAGGTAAATGGCGTATGTATGTGTGTATATATATATATATATATATATATATATATATATATATATATATATATATATATATATATATATATATATATAATTTTTTTGGGGTTCGGAGCATATGTTATCGAAAAACTAAAAGGTATGATTTAGGGATCGACCGATATCGATTTAAAGGAGTAGTCCAGTGGTGATTCAGTGGTGAGCAACTTATCCCCTATCCTAAGGATAGGGAATAAGTTGCAGATCGCGGGGGGTCCGACCCCTGGGGCCCCCCGCGATCTCCTGTACGGAGCCCCGACAGCCCGCTGGAAGGGGGCGTGTCGACCTCCGCACGAGGCGGCGGCCGACACGCCCCCTCAATGCAACTCTATGGCAGAGCCGAAGCGCTGCCTTCGGCAATCTCCGGCTCTGCCATTGAGATGTATTGAGGGGGCGTGTCGGCCGCCGCCTCGTGCGGTGGTCAACACCCGCTATCTCGGCGGAGAGCCGGGGCCCCGTACAGAGAGATCGCAGGGGGCCCCAGCGGTCGGACCCCCCGCGATCTCAAACTTATCCCCTATCCTTAGGATAGGGGATAAGTTTTTCACCACTGGACTACCCCTTTAAAAAAAAAAAAAAAATTTATTTTATATTTTTTTAGGGCCGATAGTCGATAACTTATACCGTAATATCGGTATAAATTATCGGCTATTTATCCCCCAGCCCCCGGGCGACACCGCTGCAGATTATTTATTTTAAAGTGGGTGCTTTAAATCAATGAACTGCAGCGGCTTTTGCGGTGCCATAGACCACCGCCGCCACCCGCTTCTCACCCCCTGCCTGTCCGGGGTCCTCCTGAGTCCTATCACCACCACCGCCCTGGCCAGAGACCACTGCCGCCGCTGCCCCATTGCCTCCCCCATCTCCGGTTTTATAATTACCGGTTCCCAGGGTCTACACTACTTCTGGCTCCGGCGGCGTCCTTCTGAGCCGTCACTGTGCGCACTGACGGTGACGTCGTGTTGAGGACGTCACTCGTCATTACGCAGCGCACAGTGAAACACAGGACGCCGCAGGAGCCAGATATAGAGCAGGCCCCAGGAACAGGTAATTATGAAACCTGGGATGGGGGAGGCAATGGGGCGGCGGCAGTGGGGGGGCGGTTACAGTCTCGGGGCGGTGGTGGGGGGTGCGCTGCGGTGCGGGGGGCATTATCGGATTATAGGCAAGGTAATTGCCGATACCGATAACGTCCAAAATCGTGAATATCGGTCGATCCCTAGTATGATTATAGTAGGTATTTATGGCTATTATAGGGCGAGGAGGAAGAAACGAGAGTGTAAAAGCCAAAATTGGTCCGGACAAGTAGATTTTGCTCCATTTTAGTCCCGTGGACAAGTAGTTTTTTTAATAAAATTTCCTCACCCCCTACAGGAAAATAAACCCCAACAGTAAAAGTTCTAAAGGCGTACACTCTTATCACACTGTACATCAACAGACCGGGGGAGGTCTGTTGGCGCCCGGGGGAGGTCTGTTGGCGCCCGGGGGAGGTCTCTCGTCCCTATAATCCTCCTGATTTCCCCCCCCCCAGGCTGTAACTCTTCCTCTCTACACCTGTGCACTGAGAGGAAACATAGAATGTAAACCCCCTGGGAAAATATCACTAAAAATGAGCGTCATATACGAGTTAAAATAAAAGATCACTATCACTAAAGGAAAATATACTATAAAAATTATCTGTTCAATAAATAATCGCTAAAACCTACCAAATCCCAATTACTCAGAGATAGTCGATATGACGTGTGTCCTTGATACAGCAGTTGGAAAACTACAATTTCCAGCATGCCTGGACAGCCAACGGCCTGTCTGCCTCCTACGGGGGATCTGCATTGTCCCTGAAAGGTAAATTAAAGGTTCCCTCTCATCTCAGCAGTCTTTGGCTGTCCAGGCATGCTGGGAGTTGTCTCTAGGACAGTGTTTCCCAACCAGGGAGCCTCCAGCTGTTGCAAAACTACAGCTCCCAACATTCCTGGACAGAAAAAAAAGCCTGTCTGCTTCCTACAGAGGATCCACACTGTCCCAGAAAGGTAAATCAAGGGTTCCCTCTCATCTCAGCAGTCTTTCACTGCCCTGGCATGCTGGGAGTTGTCTCTAGGTCAGTGTTTTCCCAACCAGGGTGGCTCCAGCTATTGCAAAACTACAACTCCCAGCATGTCCGGACAGCTAAATCATATATTAAATCAGTCTAAGACAATAAATATTAACATTTGTAGGTCAGTAATGTATAAATACTAAACAAATATGTCCCTTTTGGGACCTTTTCAAAAGTTTTTATACATGGAGGGGAGGCTGAGCTGTGAGCATCATCTATTGTTTGTCCCTCTGTTATCTATACACTGGTGATCTGTGATGATGAAGAGGAGACTGCTGGGAAGTGATCTGTACAGAACAGGAAGTCTCAGAGGAGTTTTAGGCCTAGTGGCCAGAATGGGAACTTCAAGATTTTAGGATGATTATCAAATATTTTGTAAATCTGTGTTCCCCAACCAGTGTGCCTGCAGCTGTTGAAAGTTGTAGTTTTGCAACAGCTGAAGGCTGAGAAAGCATCACCAAATTAGATATATAAATACTGTTAACATAACAACCCAATTTTAAACAATACATCATGTCCCAATATAAAGTTCCCTTTAATATACACTATTTTGTTTAACTATATAAGACACAGCCGACAGATTAGATTTTATTAGTATGAATTATTAAAATGTATAATAATAATAATAATAATAATAATAATAATAATAATAATAATAATAATAATAATAATAATAATAATAATAATAATAATTATTATGTATAGTAATTTATAATTGTAGTAATCATTATAAGTAGTAGTAGTAATAATAGTAATTATTATTGTAATATCATTACTAGTAGTAATTATAATAATTACTATTATTATTATTACTACAATATTACAAATTTCTTTACGTTATAATTTTAAATTATACTTTATTATCATTACTTCAATATTATTATTAATGTTATACATTGTATAATAATGTTATTATCATTATTACTTCAATATTAATGTAATTATACATTATTTTTTTATGTAATGTATAATATTGAAGTAATTATCATTATTACTTCAATATTAAGTAATGATCATTATTTATTTATTCCTTCAATATTATCCATTACATAATAATAAAAGTATAATGTATAATTACATTAATAATACTGATAATTTATTTACTACTAATTTATTACTTCAATATTATAAATTTTATACATTACTCTTATAATTTATTAAAAAAAATTAAACTTATTATGATGTATTATTATTATTATTATTTATAATTATTATTTCTTTATTTTTTTCCCACTTGTCTAAATCAGATTTGCGTCTCATTATACGATTTTGTCCTTGGTGTTAGGGTTTTGTATTTTCAGGTATCGCTGCAGTTTCCTTTGTCCCCAGGTCAGGCCCCGCCGTGTGTGCAGTAAATAGGATTAGGGCGCTGCGCGGTCCCAGCAGTGATGACTATTTTTAGCCGGTTTGCGCTCGGCCCCTGTAATTACCACAATTCCCTGCAAAACGCTGGAACAAGTGAAATGAATGCTGACTGTAACCTAACCTGTCAGGCGTCCTGTAATGCTCCGCCAGCGCTCTGCAGGCTCATTTAGGTAGCGGTCATTTGTCACGTCCAATTTTGTAAACGGATGAGAACCTGGAACGACCCTTTAGTGCACCGGACCGCGTATCTGTAACCGTCGGCGGCGCGCACAGGGATGTAATGTTTATATTCTAACCCGCTTTTCTCCATTCCAGGATGAATTGATGGCTGAGCTGGAAGAACTGGAACAGGAGGAACTAGACAAGAATCTTCTGGAGGTCCACGGGCCGGAGACTGTACCCCTTCCCAACGTGCCTGCTGCTTCTCTACCCGCAAAGCCTGGTAAGTGCCGGCGGCAAGGGGAGATTTTACCACGGTACTCACAGCTGTGACCTGGTGCCATCCTCACATATATATATATATATACTTCTTATCTAGTTCTCTCTAGCGCTTACAACATTTTCTTTTAAATATCAAACTTTGCACAAATCAAACGAATAAAAGAAACTTTGTCATGTATCATATTAGACAAAAATGCTTCTTACTTTTATCAAGCTTCTTCCCTCTCTTATGAGTGTCTATTCATCTCTTAAAATCAGCTCAGCTTTTTCCTGTGTCTGCAATACAAGTCTATGGAGGGGAAGGAGGGAGCTCCAGACAAGTAATACAAGTCTATGGAGGGGGGAGGAGGAGCTCCAGACAAGTAATACAAGTCTATGGAGGGGAAGGAGGGAGCTCCAGACAAGCAATACAAGTCTATGGGGGGGGGGGGGGAGGAGGAAGGAAGGAGCTCCAGACAAGTAATACAAGTCTATGGAGGGGGGAGGAGGAGCTCCAGACAAGTAATACAAGTCTATGGAGGGGAAGGAGGGAGCTCCAGACAAGCAATACAAGTCTATGGGGGGGGGAGGAGGAGGGAGCTCCAGACAAGTAATACAAGTCTATGGAGAGGGAGGAGGAGGGAGCTCCAGACAAGTAATACAAGTCTATGGAGAGGGAGGAGGAAGGAAGGAGCTCCAGACAAGTAATACAAGTCTATGGAGAGGGAGGAGGAGGGAGCTCCAGACAAGTAATACAAGTCTATGGAGAGGGAGGAGGAGGGAGCTCCAGACAAGTAATACAAGTCTATGGAGGGGGGAGCTCCAGACAAGTAATGCAAGTCTATGGAGGGAGAAGGAGGGTGCTCCAGACAAGTAATACAAGTCTATGGAGGGGGAGGAAGGAGCTCCAGACAAGTAATACAAGTCTATGGAGGGGGAGGAAGGAGCTTCAGACAAGTAATACAAGTCTATGGAGGGGGGAGGAAGGAGCTACAGACAAGTAATACAAGTCTATGGAGGAGGGAGGAGGGAGCTCCAGACAAGTAATGCAAGTCTATGGAGGGAGAAGGAGGGAGCTCCAGACAAGTAATACAAGTCTATGGAGGGGGGAGCTCCAGACAAGTAATACAAGTCTATGGGGAGGGAAGGAGGGAGCTCTAGACAAGTAATACAAATCTAGGGAGGAGGAGGAGGAGGGAGCTGCAGACAAGTAATACAAGTCTATGGAGAGGGAGTAGGGAGCTCCAGACAAGTAATACAAGTCTATGGAGGGGGAGCTCCAGACAAGTAATACAAGTCTATGGGGAGGGAGCTCCAGACAAGTAATACAAGTCTATGGGGAGGGAAGGAGGGAGCTCCAGACAAGTAATACAAGTCTATGGAGGGGGGAGGAGGGAGCTCCAGACAAGTAATACAAGTCTATGGGGAGGGAAGGAGGGAGCTCTAGACAAGTAATACAAATCTAGGGAGGAGGAGGAGGAGGGAGCTGCAGACAAGTAATACAAGTCTATGGAGAGGGAGCTCCAGACAAGTAATACAAGTCTATGGAGGGGGAGCTCCAGACAAGTAATACAAGTCTATGGGGAGGGAAGGAGGGAGCTCTAGACAAGTAATACAAATCTAGGGAGGAGGAGGAGGAGGAGGAGGAGGGAGCTGCAGACAAGTAATACAAGTCTATGGAGAGGGAGGAGGGAGCTCCAGACAAGTAATACAAGTCTATGGAGGGGGAGCTCCAGACAAGTAATACAAGTCTATGGGGAGGGAAGGAGGGAGCTCCAGACAAGTAATACAAGTCTATGGAGGAGGGAGCTCCAGACAAGTAATACAAGTCTATGGGGAGGTAAGGAGGAAGCTCCAGACAAGTAATACAAATCTAGGGAGGAGGAGGAGGAGGGAGCTCCAGACAAGTAATACAAGTCTATGGAGGAGGTAGCTTCAGACAAGTAATACAAGTCTATGGAGGAGGGAGCTCCAGACAAGTAATACAAGTCTATGGAGGAGGGAGCTTCAGACAAGTAAAAATAAGTCTATGGAGGAGGGAGCTCCAGACAAGTAATACAAGTCTATGGAGGGGGAGGGGGGAGCTCCAGACAAGTAATACAAGTCTATGGAGAGGGAGGAGGGAGCTCCAGACAAGTAATACAAGTCTCTGGATGGGGGGGAGGGAGCTCCAGACAAGTAATACAAGTCTATGGAGGGGGCTCCAGGCAAGTGATACAAGTCAATGGAGGAGGGAATTCTAGACAAGCAATACAAATTTAAGGAGAGGAGGGGGAGATGGGAGGGAGCTTCATATAAGAAATAAGTCTATAAAGGGGGAGGGAGCTCTGCCCATCAGCACGGAAAATTATAGATAAAGCCTGCAGAGCAGATATCTGCTGAAAAATACCGTATACAAGCTATATAATGGCCATGATTACTGATGCCCGCCATTAGTATTGGTGAATGTTTGGCTGCCTCAACCCCCTGTGTCGTCTGATCTTGCAGTCTCGCTCCCTACTTCTTCCTAACACACACTTATTAGGATAGCAAGAAGTAGGGGACAGATGGGAGTAGGACACCACAAAATTATAGATTTTTTTTATTTTTTTTTATTACAACAGAATCTTTTTTAGTGAAAAGTAGAGAAAATAAACCCTTTTTAATAGTCCCGAGTCTTCTGCACGTCACTGCCCTCTTTCCTTCTTCAAGCCTGTATGGCGGTGTAATGGCGTCTGGTATCAGCATTCTAGTACCGAAGCCTTTTGTATAATAAACCATGTAATTCCAGGCTCTGACACTAGGGGCCACTGTTGTATTAATTTTTTCTTTCTGGATTTTGAAAGTTTCTTCTAGAATATTGTCAGTAAATCAAAGCCTCATAATGATCCCTGTACATTCCTGTTATGGATTAGTGAGGGAGGAAACAAAGCCAGGCGATACACTGGGGATACGGCTCACTGATTCGGATACCGGGAGTCTGTCAGCTTTATATCATGGAACGAGCTGCAGACGGCGCAGGATCAATCATCATGAATCAAGCGATACCGTTGCCTTGGCTGACGGCCTTTTGCAAACTTCCAAGTTTGTGTCCAGAAGGCAGTGCTGAGCCGCAACCTTACATGCCTCCTCCCTCCCCCACCCTTCCTGGAAGCTGGGTGTGGGACGCTGCGGGTAGGCACCGCCTTCTGGACACTGATACTTGGAAGAAAAATTACAGTTTTTAAAGGGAACCAATCATCAGATTTTACCCTATATAATGCTTGGCAAAGCGTTATATAGGGTAAAATTGTTGTCCTCCCCATTCCCGGGGTGACGCTCCTGCCCCCAGGGATGGTGAAGATATGAAGTTATAAACTAGTCACCGCCGCCGCCGTAAGTAGTCACCTGGGCGGGAGCTCTTCTCATCTACTCCCGTTCTTCGGCTGGCAGCGACGCCCCCTCCACTTGATTGATGGGCTGCGTCATCGCTCTGCTCCGTCTGTTCAGTGAGCGGAACGATGACGCGGCCCATCAATCAAGCGGAGGGGGCGTCGCTCCCGGACGAAGAACGGGAGTAGGTGAGAAGAGCTCCCCGCCCAGGTGACTACTTACGGCGGCGGCGGCGGTGACTAGTTTATAACTTCATATCTTCACCATCCCTGGGGGCAGCAGCGTCCCCCGGGAATGGTGAAAATAAAGATTTTACCCTATATAACGCGTTGCCAAGCATTATATAGGGTAAAAATCTGATGATTGGTTCCCTTTAAGTTTGCAAAAGGCTGTCAGCCAAGACACAAGTTTCTCAGTGATCCAGCAGCTCATAACATGATAAAGAGCCGACAGACTCATTGTCCCGTTCCAGACTGCTTTTAACCCCTTAAGGACGCAGGACGTAAATGTACGTCCTGGTGAGGTGGTACTTAACGCACCAGGACGTACATTTACGTCCTAAGCATAACCGCGGGCATCGAAGCGATGCCCGTGTCATGCGCGGCTGATCCCGGCTGCTGATCGCAGCCAGGGACCCGCCATTAACCCCTCAGGTGCCGGGATCAATACAGATCCCGGCATCTGCGGCAGTGCGTGATTTCAATGAACGATCGGATCGCCCGCAGCGCTGCTGAGGGGATCCGATCATTCATAACGCCGCACTGAGGTCCCCT